>NW_026652281.1:30521710-30813232 GCF_009828535.3 Hylobates moloch
GAGTCTCGCTTTGTCACCCAGGCTGGAGTGCGGTGGCGCGATCTCGGCTCACTGCAAGCTCCGCCTCCTGGGTTCACGCCATTCTCCTGCCTCAGCCTCTCCAAGTAGCTGGGACTACAGGCGCCCGTCACCACGCCTGGCTAATTTTTTGTATTTTTAGTAGAGACAGGGTTTCACTGTGGTCTCGATCTCCTGACCTCGTGATCCGCCTGCCTCGGCCTCCCAAAGTGCTGGGATTACAAGCGTGAGCCACCGCGCCCAGCCAGTACTTTTAGTTTTTCAAAAACTTTGGTGCAAATTATTTATTAGTTCTACTTATTTTCTAGAGCCCTGTCTTGAAACCCTCTTTCCTTCTCTAACCTGTACTATTATATAGTAAGAATTTTCCAGTGTCACTAACATTCTTATTTTTAATAGTTTTCTTTTATGTCTAAAATTAAAAGTTTTATGTTGTTGTATCTTTTCCTCTATAATGTCTTTCAGTGTTCTTGGCTTTCAAATAAATTTTGCTGGGAACCATTCTTTATTAAACATGGAAGAGCAGAACTTCTCTGGTGGACCTGGGGACCCAGAACCTGATCTTATAAGCCTCCTTTTCCAATTATCGGTTTATTGCTTCTCAGGTCTAAAGTTAATTTTTAATACCTGCACTGCAAAAGCGGATGAAATTCCTTTAAACTGTTCTTCTTTTCAGTGAGCACAATGTTAAACTTTCTCAGTAGAGGGCATTGGAGGGGCACTGGAGAAGGAGAAAGCTTCTCTTCTTAGTTCCAGCATCTGCACCATTTCCCAGCAGTGTATTCTCCACCAGCTGTGGCTCACCTGTGCACCAGAGGGTTGTTTCCTGCTTGCCTAATTACTGTGATCCAACTCTGTCTTGGGCACCTCAGTGAACTTCATTATCAATCGGCAGGCTGCAGCCATGCCTTCTCCAATGTGGTCTGAACCTCACCCTTGGAGAGGACACCTCCTTTCCAAGTTTGCCCTTCTTTGGATACTCTCTCAGACATACTGTGCCCTTTTAAGGTTCTCTTTACGTGTTATAGTTACTCTTTATCATACTTTAATGATTTGTTACATTTAAATTCCCTTGCTTGAATCACTGTGTGGTTTCTTTCTCCTGGTTGGACCTAGATTGATACACATTCCCCTTGATCCCTCAGGTATCACAGAGGAAACGCTAACCTCTCAAGCATAGTTTGATATCAACAATCTAAAAATATATACCCATTAATTTGAATTAGCACACACATATAGAGCAAATTAAATCTAAATGGCCAATTCAGCTGATTTCTTTCACTATTACATAACTCTTTTGTTTCAATCAGATTGACATGGTTTGGGATTTGAACTGTTTTATTGAAACTAATTTTTACATACCAAAAACACTAAAACACTAGACCAGGACTCAGGAGACAGCTTTTTGTTATCCATACCATGAAACTAAGGAAAGTTGCTGAATGCTTTTAAGCTTCATTGTCCAAATCTGGCAAAATAAAGAATTTGTACTTGGTTTTTATGACCCTTTAGAGTTCCTAAACTTTATTTTTGAAAGTATTTATAAAGTTTTCATTAACAGTCTTTAACTATTCTCAAAGGTAATTCACTCCCATCATTGTGAACTATGTTAGATTTTTTATGGAAAAGAAACTCAAGGCTAAGACTTCTGTCACCAGTGAAGATGACTCAGAACAGCCCCAGGGAACATGTTGAACTATAATTATCAAAAGAATGCAAGTCTTACAGTTGCTCCCAGTGCTGCTAGAAGCATGAGTGAATTTTAAAATTATATTTCCTTAGATTTTATTCTTAATCTCTAGACTTCCCTAGGGGTTTCCCACTGACAGTGATTGACTTCCATGGAATGAAACAGCTCAGATCTATCAGAATCCTATAGGTTTTTATAAGGTCCCTATAAAGATCCTTCAAAAATTAGAAAATATCTTTAATGATGTCTTTTTTATATAAAGAAGAATAATTTTAAAAGTATAATGCACAGGAACAAACATCACCCTCAATTCTACCATCCAGAGAGATCCTGTGAAAGTTTTTAATCTATGTTCCTTAGTTTTTTCTTATGAATATATAGCACCATATGTGTAAGGGTTTGTTCACTCTTCTAGCTTCATCATCTAGAACAGTGCCAAGTAACATTATTTGTTATGTGCTTCCAGAACCCTGACAAACACAATGCCCATCTGTTTAAATACAATAAAAAAAACTGTAGATAATAATAGATACAAATAACTATCTCAGTGTCATGCAATTATATTTTTATTGTATTTTGATTGTTCTTGAGATTAACATATTTTGATGTATTTTAAATAATGGGCAATTATTTTTCTATTGGTATCATTTTTACAGTTTTTATTGGGGTTAACTGTTTTCTCTTTGGTATTTTTGAGTTTTCTGCTTCAAAAATGTTTTCCAGTTTACCAACCTACCAATTGAATATACTAGGTTCAATTAGTAAAATGGTTTAGGGTAGTTTTGTAATATCAAAGTTTTGGTTTATTTTTGAAATCAAATCAATCATCTTTTCCAGAAATCTTTTCCAAATAAGGATATTCAATCATAAAAATTTTGTTAATGCCATAAATGCTTTTCAACTATATAATGATTTTATGGATGGCAAGAAAGTGTGACAAGTAAGAGTACCTTAGAAACTTTACAATCCTTATCTGGGTTTGATTTGCTCTTTTTCTACCTTGTGACTTGTTACCCTCTGTCACTGACATACCTATCTAATGATCACCTTTGTCCAGTTCTTTTTATCTATTTCCATTGCATTATTAAATGACTCAGATTTTAATTCTTAAATCATGTAGGGAAATGAACAGTTCCTGAAGGTACAATTCAAATTTGAGAAATGTATTGACCATGTAATCAACATTCCTATCAAATCTAATATATTCCTACTGATGTTTTTGTATACCAAATCTGTCAATACGAAGAAGGGGTGTTAGTATCTCAAATTATGAATGTATTTTTTTCTTTTTCTCCAGTTAGTCTGTCAGTATAGGTTCATGTACTTTGAAGCTCTTTTATCAGGTGTAGAAACATTTTTTATAATTTTTTATCTTAGAGATGAATTTAACAGTTTTGTTGAGGAATAGTTTATATATCATAGCAATTACTCATTTGAAATGTACAGTTCAAAAAATGTTAAGTTTATATAGTTGTACAGCATTCACCTCAATCCAAATTTAGAATATTTCCATCAACATAAAAACTTCCTTCATATCCCTTTGTAATTAATCTCCTGCCTCACACCTGAACTCAGATAACTACTAATTTGTTTTCTGTTACTACTTTTGTCTCTCTAGAAATTTCATATAAATAGAATCTTATAATATGTAGTTTTATAAAATGTTTAACTGCTTTCACTAAACATGTTTTTGAAATTATTCCATGTTGTTGTGAGGATCAATAGTTTAATATTTCTTACTGATGAATAGTAGTATTTCATTGTTAAATATGCCACAGTGTGTTTATCTGTTCACCTGTTGATGTTTTGTTTCTAATTTTTAGCTATTATGAATATCTCTGCTGTAAATATTCACATATGAGACTATGTGAACAATGTATTTATTTCTCTTGGGCAATGACAATACCTAGGGATATCTAGGAGGGGAATAGCTAGTTGTGTATTAGGTGTTTGTTTAAACAAAAATTCTGTAATGTGTTCCAACATGACTTCACCATTTTCCATTTTCCATTCTAAACATCATTTAATGGGTGTTACAGGTTTACAACATTCTTGCCAGCACTTGATATTGTTAATCTTTTTAATTTGAATGTCTCTGGTGGAGTTTATTGGTATCTCATTGTGGTTTTAATTTTCGTTTCCCTAATGACTAATCATGTTAAGCATATTTGCATGTGCTTTTTGCTATTTGCATATCTTCTTTAATAAAAGATTTATTAAATTTGTCTTTTTTTAATGTTCTCTTTATTTTTCGGAAAAAAATGATCCATTGAATACATTTTTTTGAATATATTTACTCGATCTTTGTCTGACTTTTTAATTTTATTTTTTTCCTATGGCAATTTTTTTCAGTTTTTATAAAGTTCAAATTATCAATCATTTTAATAATTCTACTTTTTGTATACTGAGAAATCTTTACCTAAAAAGTCACAAAAATTTTCTACTATGTTTTCTAAGATTTATTATCTTATGTTTTACAACTAGATTTATGATGCATTTTTAGGAAATTTTCATTTATGCTCATATTAAAATTGAGGTTAGTTTTGTTGTGGTTTTTCGTTATGTGTGTACATGAATATCCAATCATTTCAGCACCAGTTATTAAAAATACTGTTTTTATTGAACTACCTTGACACAATTTTTGAAAAAAATTTACCATATATATGATACATGTCTCATATACACACACACACACATATTTACCATATTGTGTATATATACATATATGGCAAATATATATGTGGTAAATACATATATATGGAAATATATACAGACTCACATATTGTATATTTACCCACATATGGTAAATATATACATATGAATGGTAAATATATATACATATATGGTAAATAAATATGTGGGTCTATTTATAAAGTCTATTATTTCCTGTTGATTTATATGACCCTTCTTAAGCCAATACCACACAGTTTTGATTACTGTGGTTTTATAATGGTTTTAAAATCAGCAGTGTAAAATCTTCAATTTTTCTTTTTCAAAGTTATTTTGGCTATTCTTAATCCTTTGGTTTTCTACATATACTTTGAAGTCTGCTTTTCAATTCATACAGAAAACCCTGCTAGGATTGTGTTTGGGGTTACACTGAGTCTAAATATTAATTTAGGATAAACTCAGGTTAACACTATTAAATCTTGTGGCCCATTAAAAGGCCATATGTTTCTATTTATTTAGATCTTTAATTTCTCTAAGCCATGTTTTATAGTTTTCCATATATAGTATCTTTACTTTTTTCCTCCCTCTTTAATTCCTGATATTAATAGTTTTTCTTTTTTCTTGATGAGTCAGGCTAAATGTTTGTCACTTTTGTTTCTCTTTTTAAATAAACAACTTTTGATTTCACAGAATAAAGAGTCATGTGGGAAGGAGAAAATTAATGAGCAATTTTATAGTGGAGATAACAAAGAATATGGTTAAGGAAGAGTGAGCTTGCAAAAATATCTAATATGAACTCTTTCCTCTATTTCAAAATGCCCAAATTTCCCTTCACTCATTCTCTTTCTTACATCTGTTGCAGAGGAAGTCTTAAGCTAATCTGATAGCCATTAGGCAGACTGCAGTCACAATTTATTTGCCTTGATTTAAAAATTATTTAATGATTGAAAATACTTTCTCCTATTAACAATTTCTTCATTGTCTTCCATGGAAAAGGCACTTTTTTCTGATTCTTGTCTATTATATGCTGAGAACTGAAGCTCTGGAGCTCAACAGACTACATTTGAATTAGGAGTTTGCCATTAGCATTGTGCTCTTGAGAAAATTAGCAAATTACTTGACCTCTCTGGACCTCAATTTTCTCATATGTAAATGAGAATAGTAATAGTACTTATTTCATAAAATACTGTTTTGTATAGATTATATAGGCTTACCGCCACCATTTAAGTTCAAGCTCTCATTACCTGATTTATAACACCGTAGATTGGCTTATCAATATCTGAAATTTAAATAAATCACACAAAATCTTGAAAAAAAAGAACTTATCTGTAATTTATTTAAAAAAGTGTTGATCTCTACTGTGATTTAAAAAAAAAATTTATTCATTCTACTCACCTAGATTTGATTTCCTTTTCTATTTCTAAAAGCTTAAGTTGGAAGCTTATATGAGTTGATTTCGGAAGCTTATATGAGTTGATTTTAGTTCATTTCCTGCTCTTACAAGAAATATTTAAAGTTTCAATATTTTGTGTTTTTAATATACTTCCATATATTTATATTATATTTTTTCTTTGAGCCATGTTAATTTAGGAATATATTACTTGATTTTTCATGTTTTAGTATTTCCTAGATTTTTTCTGTTATTGATTTCTAATTCTAGTGTGGTCAGAAAAAC
The DNA here is from genome assembly GCF_009828535.3 of Hylobates moloch. Taxonomy (NCBI): domain Eukaryota; kingdom Metazoa; phylum Chordata; class Mammalia; order Primates; family Hylobatidae; genus Hylobates; species Hylobates moloch. The sequence goes on from NW_026652281.1 coordinate 30,527,764, forward strand.
ACAGAAATTCTTTAAAATGTTTTGTGATTTGTTTTATAGTCTAATGTAAATTTTATTCCCACACTATATTTTTATTTGCACTTGAAAAATATTATATTCTACTGTTGTGGAATAGAGTGTTCTATATTTGTCAGATAGGTTGTGTTGGTTAATAAAATTGTTACATTCAGTTTCCTTACCAATTTTTTGTCTACTAGTCCTATCAATTACTGAGACAGAAGTGTTAAAATTAACTGTAATTACTGAATTTTTCTTTACTTCTTTTAATAGAAGTTAGTTTTGCTTTGTGTATTTTTGAGGCTTTGTTAGCTACATATACATTTATGAATGTTAATTTATACTGATATATTGACACATTCAACATTATAAAATGTTCTTGTCTCTAGCATTAACCTTTGTTTTCATGTCTATTTTGTGTGAGCTTAAAGTAGCCACTCCAGCTCTCTTATGGTTATTGTTTGTATATCTTTTTTACCTTTTAAATTTCAGCCTATGTATATATATAAACTTGAATTCTGCTTGAATTTGAATTTGTCTTTGAATATAAAGTTCATCTCTTTTAGATAGCATATAGTTGGATTTTGCTTTTTCAATCTCATCTGACAATCTCTGCCTTTTGAGTTAATCAATTCATATTTAATGTAATCATTGGTATGGTTAAGATTAGATCTGCTATGTTGCTTCCATTTATATTTGTCTCACATCTATCTTCCATTTGTCTAATTTGTTTTAAAATATTAAATAACTTTATTAAAGAACAAAATTTAAAACAACTTTATTAAAAAATTAAACAAGTTTTTAATTCTTTCATTAATGTTTAAGAATTTTTTAGTCAATTTTAGTGGCTCTAGATATTATAATATACATATTTAAACTGCCACTATTGACCACAAATAATGACTTAGTCCCAGTAAAATATATTAATTTCACAATGATGTAGCTCAGTTTCCTCCCTTATCTAGCTATGTTATAAGCCTGACAATACAATGTTATCATTTGTTCTTTAAACAGTTATACATTATTCAAGAGCATAAGAAAAAATATGTATCTACACACACATATACATAGAGTTTTTAGAACTGTTTTATTAATTATATTATTGTTACTATGTATGTGACGTGTGGTGCTTTTTCTTGCCACTTTCAAGATTTTTTCATTGTTTTAGGATGAGATAATTCTACTGATTTTTAGTTGAGTTACTGTTTCTTACACTTGCCATCTCAAATCTGCCATTGAGCCCATCTAGTGAAACTTTCACTTGTTATTATCCTTTTAATCTCTTTAGCTTTCTTCTTTAAGTTTTCTGTTATATACCCTATTTGTTGGCTCAATGATCATATTTTTTTGTTTTTATTTTTATTTTTTTCGAAAGTGGATCTCACTTTATTACCCAGACAGGAGTTGCAGTGGCATAATCACAGCTCAATAACCTGGAACTCCTGGGCTCAAGCAATCATTCTGCATCAGCCGCCTGAGTAACTAGGACTACAGGCATTTGACACTATGCCCAGTTAGTAAAAAAGTTTTTGTTAAAGATGGGGTCTTGCTAACCTTGCCCAGACTGTTTTCAAACTTCTGGCCTTAAGTGCTCTTCCTGCCTTGGCCTCTCAAATTGCTGAGATTACAGATGTGAGCCACCATGCCTGGCCTGGTAGCATGTTCTTTTAACATACTAAGAATATCTGCTTTGAATTTCGTTTCTAAATTCAACATCTGGGCTCACCCTAACTGGTTGTACTGAGTATTAAACTATTTCCTATCAACTAGACTACTGTGATTCTTGAGTTTGGGTATAAGTCACATTTATTACTATTTGGTTGAAAACTGGTCATTGTTGATAGTATATTGTAGCAAGTCTAGATTCTCTTTTTATTTCTCTGAAAGTTTTGAGATATATATATATATATATATATATATTTTGTTTGTTTTTGAGACAGAGTGTCACTCTGTCACCCAGGCTGTAGTGCAGTGTTGCGATCTTGGCTCACTGCAACCTCCGCCTCCTGGGTTCAAGCTATTCTCCTGCCTCAGCCGCCCGAGTAGCTGGAATTACAGGTGCGTGCCACCACACCCTTCTAATTTTTTATTTTTATTCTTATTAGAGAGGGTGTTTCACCATGTTGGCCAGTCTGGTCTCGAACTCCTGACATCAGGAGATCTGCCTACTTCGGCCTCCCAAAGTGGTGGGATTACAGGCATGAGCCACCACGCTCGGCTAGTTTTGTTTTTATTAACTACTTTGACTTAAATCACAGAATCTATCTCCCCATAATGATGTGTAGCCACTGCTATCTCTGTTCTTTTTTGTTTTCCTGCCTATGTATATATCCCCTGGGTCTGTGTGTCAGTCACTGATTTGGCGGAGGTTATTCATGCTCACTTTCAGTCCATAATGATTTTCTTTTCTGGATCCAGGCAGTGTGTGAGTTGATGTAATTTATCAAGACTTCCCTGGCTTTCATTTTTGCTGGGTTCTCTTGAGTCTCCCACAATCACATATACCTTAATAGTCAGCCAGATTTGTGGTGAGTTTATTATCTCACTTCCGTGGTCTCCTGGTAGGTTGAAAAACCATCCCAATCAAGGTCATAATCTCTGATTTCTGCTTCCTTAGGTCAGTGGATCAGCAGTCTATTTGGGCTCTTCCTCTCTGTTATATAGCAGAAAGTGCTTTCTTGCAGAGAATAGAATGTTTTTAGGAATCCACTTTGTGTCCTTTGTATTTTTTTTTCAAGTATCATGGTCCTATATTGCCTGTTGCTTAGTGCCTTAAGACATTTGCTTCATATACACTGTCTGTTTCTACCACTGTTTAGAGCGGAGGGCAAGTCTAGCATGATTTACTCTGAACATGACAGGATGTAGAAATACAATTTATCATGTTTTCCATGTAAATATCTAAGGCCATAAAACACCAAATTTATTTTAGACATTTGAAATAGTCTCATTATTTTAAAGATTGTAATGTATATGTAGTTTCAGTAAATTTTATATTATTAAATGAGCATTACTCCACCCTACTTGTTCCTTTTCCAAAGTATCCATATTTCTGTGTAGTATTGACATTCATATCACCTCAAGCCTGTGAGAAAATTGGTAGACAGTGACTGAAGCGGAATTCAAGTTTCACTACCAGCAGTACCTCCAATAATATAATCATCAAACATTTATTAGGAATCAAGTATATTTTGAACAAACTTTGAAAGTTACGCAAATACCTGATAAAGCACGATTTCACTTCTCCTAATGCTTACAGTCCATTGGGGGAGAGATTATAAGATGTATGATAGTGCAGGTCAGCCAATGTAAAGCTTTTATGAATGAGCAGTGAAAATATTAAGTGGTCATAGAAGGTTGGATAGATTTTATTGGAAGAGATTGAATAGATAAAGCAAAGTCTTAAATACCCCTCATAGGGAGTAGGTAGTAATAGAAATGAGTAAAGAAAGAAGTTTCTAAGGTGAAAAACAAACAAACAAAAAGATAATAAAAAGCAATGCCAAAGGTTTGTAATTTACATTCACCTTTAAAATTGCAAGACAATAGGGAATGTTGGTGACCGTAATGCAATGGAGAGGGAATGACTTTATAAAGGTGGAGTTACTCTCAGTTTCTGCTTGTTGTCCTAAGACAATGCAAACCTACATATTGCCAGATCTCTCAATTTTTCAAAAAGTTTGAAAATCTGATTCTTTGCAAAATATCACAATTTTTTTAATGTTGGCAACACATCAACTATTTTATCCTACCATGGAGGCCACCAAAATTGTCTCTGGGAATGAATTTTGCATATAGGGTACCAGTCTGTGACCTCAGAGTTCACACATTCTGAAAGATGGAATAAATTTGTAGCAGGAAAATTTGTATTAAATATATTCTGTAGCAGAAATAATGAAATAATTACTTAATAACTTATCATAGTCAGTTATGCTCCTTCCCTGTAACATTTGATGATCACTATTTCAACTTAATAAGCATAAAATAATAGAAATACCTTCATATCCTTTAGAAAGCAGATGCATTTGAATTTTATTTAGAAATTCATGGCTAAAAATTGTAAACAGAATCATTATTTTTATGTATTTGGTGTCCGGATTCATGGCTCCTTGGGTTTATATAATGACATTTTTTAAAAGAGAGAAAAAAAACTCCCTTGCAAATACCAACTCAGTGTTGGACAACAGATTGCAATGACTCCACAGGGGCTGCAAGCTCATCAGTGTGCAAAGCACCCAAATATTTTACCAATTTAGAATGCATGTTACCAGGTAGATTATAGCATCTTTGGTAAGCCATTAAATCTATAGTCTCAATATCTGTTCCAACATTTTTGAAGTACACATTATCCTTAGTTAACTTAATAGAGAATAAATTCTTTTACTGCAATAATGCCCTAGAAAATAAATGTTCTGTTTGAGCTGCCTTATTGGTTAGTCTAAACCAAAATGCAAATCTTTTGACATTCAAGTTTGCTTTTTCAAACCAAAGTGTAATTTTCAATTATAAAAAAAGTAGTAAAGACAGAGAAAACTTTCAGGTTCTTACATCTTTAAATGCCTAGAAAAATATTTAAAATAGCATTTGATTAATTGTAAGTGAATTGAAACCAAATAGATATTGCTTCCTTCAAATAAATATGGAATTGAAACAAACACAGGCAAACATTAAATGAAGAAATAAAGTGCTCCTGCTGAATCTGAAATATTGGAATACTGGAGCAGCCCCTACCCTGAATAAATATTGTTCCAGGAGAGTCTCTCTTCCAGAACATGTATCTATGTGTATATGCATTCATATGTACCTTTGTGCATTTGCACATGTATTCCTCATGGAAGTTTAGTAAATGGGGTTAACTCAATGTTGATAGCTGCTTTTGGTAACATGTATGCAGTTGCTAACATTTCACAAGTCTTCACTTCATCTCCCTTAAGCTTACAAACTAGATAACATCTAAAGAGCCTAAGTTCACTTATAATTAGTGTAATTTTGACCTCCAGTTCCATCATTGTAGGCTGCTGAAACTTAATCATTTCTTAATTAGATCTTGTTTATTCAAAGCTGTAAATAACTAATATTTTCAATGAAATCATCATTAGACAAACTACAAAACCATCTGGTTGAGCTTTTATGTTGTTTTTCTTCTCTTGATTTTTTTTTCTTTGTTCAATTTACAACTCCTTTTCAGAAAATAATATAGAAATCAGATTAATTTTTGAATTTAAAGAGAAAAAAGTAATGGCAATAATTTGGTTTAACATAAAATACTTCATTTTGTACAAATACACCTCAGACTTCATTACTTAAAATCAATTAAAATATGATACCGCCTATTGAATGTGAAGTCAGGTGCAAAGTCTTTTTATTATGTCATTGGTTTAATTTCTCTAATTTGAATATAATTACTGACAATCTAAGCAACTGATGCTTTCTTGGGGAAAATTTAAAAATATATACATGCAATTAAACACTATACAACAAATCTTCATTTCTTGTTGATTTCATTCAAATATTTCCTAAGTATGTTCTTAACAATATTTCGGGAGACCAAATAAATCAGAACTGGTTGATGGTGTTTTTCATTTTTTCCTGTATATATTCCTTTTTGTATTTTTGTTCAGTGGAATAATCTCCTTTCTTTGCCCCTAGATGGCAACTCTAGCTGATCTCATGACTTTTCTGCTCTCCTCTAGATAATAAATTTCAGCCCTAATATCATTTTAAGTTGTAAATATGGTTTCAAATCAATTTTTAGAATATGAAAATTAAGATATTAATGAAACCGCTGAATTTGGTTTTAAAGGTGGTTAAAGTTGAAGTTCCTGGATTGTCTCTGATGAATACTGAACCTGACTCTCCTGAGGTATTTTCATATGTTCTTCATAGGTTCCTTATAGGGGCATTAAGAGGCTGGTTCTATATTTGACTCTATTTCGGGTGTCATCTTTTGGTTAATTTCGCAGATCTTGGTATTTGATAATAGGCATCTAGGTGTTTCTACTGAGGTCTTTTGTTATCTTACTCTTCCTATAGTCTTCATTTTTTTCACAGGAAATTCACACACCTCCTTTGGACTAACTCATATTTGATACCAAGGCAACAGCGAATGAGTCCTGTTGCAAATTACATACTTCAGGCTCTATCACTAAAGAAAGGCATTGGTCAAATTATGTATTGCTCTCTAGATTTTCTTGTTTGAGAGTCAGATACAATTTTTTTTAACTTTTTTAGTTTTCTCAGATGAAAGTCAGGCATTAGTTCATACAACCCTCACAATTTCAGAGAATGCCAACCAAGATGTCTAAATAGTTCCTGAAGCATTTATAGCTAACATTAATGTGATGTGATGAGAAGTGTATATTCCTTCTATCTTTCATAGAGATGGAGAATATAGTCAAAGCACTATGACAGATTTTTTTTCCCTACGAAGATCCTCTTTTAAATATCACTGACCCGTTTACATATACATTAACTTTGGAAAAGACTCTGGACTGCAGATTTTTCTGGGACATATGTGGTCCATCTCATACACATTTGGTTACCACTCTTTTATACAACTTGAGTTTCTTTCTTTGTAATAAAAAGGCTTTTACAATTTTAAAAAGTTTGCAGACCACTGATGAAATGGTGCCAGGTTTAACATAGAAATATAGAAAAAAACCAACAAGAAAAACTTAATTTTGTACAACTAAGAATTTAAAGATTTTTCTCTTTGAAAATGAATTTTTGTACTCATTACCTTTTGAGAGTTAACCTATAGGCCAAACCGTGGGTAAAATTCATGCCCTTATTGAAAATCTAGGGAAAATTATCTTTCTAATGACCTATGAAAATAACCTTCATCTTCTAATAATCAAGAAGAAATTCAAATCATATTCTGTACTCTCATTGAATATTAATACCCAGACTATTCTCTGTGATATGGAATATATCATCTATTTAGTGATTTGTATAAGGTAGTTGGTCTTGTGGATGCTTATGTTTGGAATTAGTTAAAATCATGGAAACAGTACTATTTATATTTGAGCAAATGTTCATAGAATTTGAGATTGAAATAACCTCACAAATTATTTACTTCAATTCCTTAACTTTACAGATATATAATAATATCTATTTTTGTACAGAACATTTCAGAAGATGGGAACACAAAATATTATTAGTCTCATTCAAGGTCAAAGAGTCCTGAACTAGATTTTACATTCTCAGATCTGAGCCTCTATCTTTATATTCCACAATCATTGGTATACATATTTCATCTTGGGAAACTGAATGGTAAAATTGAAAGATTTAGTCTATTAAGTGAAATAAATCTAAAAGGAAATAGATTTCTGTTCTAGGCCTCTAAGGGACAACTACAAAGATAGCAATTATTAACAATGAAAATGTCACGACAATTTTCCTTTAATTCTAGGAATAAACCCCACTACTTCTATGTACATGAAAGGAGAAGGCATTCAATGTCATGGGGCATGTGTACCTAGGCTTCTGAACTTTTTAGATGATAGGATTTTAAGTTGTAAGGAAAATGAACAAGTTGTTTTCTACCGAAGACAGATATTTCATTTCTCTTTCCCATAGTTTTAATTTCTGATTTTCTGTCAACATTGTCATAAAAATGATTGTTCAATTACTCAGCATGTAGATTATCAGGGAGGAGAAATACATACTTTTCTTTCAATAACTTTTATTTTCTCATTTTTATTTTGCTTACTTGTGCAGGACTTAATGAAAACCATTCTTTACCAGCTCTTTTGTCATTATTGACAAACTCAATGCAGGTTCTGAGTCAGACTGCTTAATAGGTAAAGAGAGTAAAAATGAAACATAAAATAGGTAGAGAGAAACACACCATAAATACCTGGGGAATTTTTTAAAAAGGTTTGTAGGCTACTTATGTGCAAATGAAGGCATTTAATTGTAACGTGTCTTCAGTGATACATGGAGAAAAAAAGTCTTAAATAAATTTCCCATTATAAAATGAGAAATTGTCATGCTTTGCCCTTTTCATTTGCTCCTTGAGAAAGGTGAACTTATCTAAAAAAATTTATATCAGCAGAGCTGCTCTTATTCAGCTAATGAACTGCAGTAACTTAGGGAATGGCACTATGTTGAACGATATTAGAGGGCAAGAATAGTAACACTTTCACAATATTAAATTACTAGTAAGAATTTCTAAAAACTAATTTTATTCTCAATGTTTTTTCTAAGCAAATGAATGACAGGTAAGAGAGGGCACAAGAGTTGCAGAGGTTCAAGCATAGGCCTAGGGAACTGCTCAGTGTCTCGTAAAGGACCATTCGTCCCCAGGGAAGTAGGTCATTTTCAGATTAAAAGTTTATTTTTTGAGTTCAGGGTTAAAGACACACTAATGTACCAGAAACTATTTTCTGAAGCGTCAGCATAGCAGATACTGCCTTATACAGAGGAAACAATTCATTAACAGTCTTGCCCAGTCTGAAGCTTTAACAGACAAGATGTAAAACTGGTATGTTAAGAGTGGAAAATGGAATTTCTTTAAGCATGTCACAGCTCCCATTCCTCCTCTCACACAAGAAACTTCTGAGGAAAAATTAAGTTTGACATGAACAAAAGGCAGTTGGGAAACAATGGAAGAATCAAGAACAGAAATACAACTTTTTTTTATACTTTAAGTTCTGGGGTACAGGTGCAGAACGTGCAGTTTTGTTACATAGGTATTCACGTGGCTTGGTGGTTTGCTGCACTATCAACCCTACATTAGGTATTTCTCCTAATGTTATCCCTCCCCTAGCCCCCACCCCCTGACAGGCCCCGGTGTGTGATGCTCCATATGTCCATGTGATCTAATTGTTCAACTCCTGCTTATGAGTGAGAACATGCGATGTTTGGTTTTCTGTTCTTGTGATAATTTGCTGAGAATTATGGTTTCCAGCTTCATCCATGTCCCTGCAAAGGACATGAACTCATCCTTTTTTATGGCTGCGCAGTATTCCATGGTGTATATGTACCACATTTTCTTTATCCAGTCTATTATTGATGGACATTTGGGTTGGTTCCAAGTCTTTGCTATCGTAAATAGTGCTGCAATAAACATACATGTGCATGTGTCTTTATAGTAGAATGATTTATAATCCTTTGGGTATATACCCAGTAATGGGACTGCCGGGTCAAATGGTATTCCTAGTTCTAGATCCTTGAGGAATTGCCACACTGTCTTCCACAGTGGTTGAACTAATTTACACCCCCACCAACTTTGTAAAAGCATTCCTATTTCTCCACATCCTCTCCAGCATCTGCTGTTTCCTGACTTTTTAAGGATCACCATTCTATTTGCTAATATAATTAATTTCATATCCATGTTTTTCTATTACAATTAGTGTATTTATGTTGCTATTAAAGTAGCTTTTATCATTATCATATGTTTTGGCTATGATCAGTAATGAAAAGGCAAAAGGACTTTATTTTCCTGATAGTAAACTGCAAGATATATTTACAGAAATAGTTGCCAAATCACTTAGCTTTAGAAGTGAATCAGTTTTCTTCTAAGAATACACGTAGCAGGTAACGTTTAAGTTAACTGAAAGTCCTTGACTATGGAATGTAATCAAAATCAATTGTTGAAAAGGAAATCAATTGCTGCATTTCATAAAAGCAGTTTTGCTTTACCACGTAGAGGGTTTATTGTTTTGCTCTAGGCTAAGGTTAATGTTGGATAGTGCATTTTTTTTTCTACTACAGTAGTCTAGTTTCATGTACATAAATCCAAAGAGTGATATCTCTGATGAGGTGGTGTTAGTTTAAGTAAAACAACAAAAACTTTTCTTTATGAGAAAAAGGTTTGAGTGAGCCACATAAAATTAATATTAAGTTTTCTGTCGTCAACCTCATTACTTTGGTAGATGACTTGCATTAAAGGCAGTGAAGCAAGGAGTCAGAAGCCTGTGTCTCTGCAATTTCTGCAGTGCTGCAGATACATGTTTCACACAGTTTCTACAGAAATGTATGTTGATTGTGCTTTCTTAGGATATCTGTGCAATGGACTAGAAATTATGACTTTATTATGATTCTTCAAGGTGTTGCTGTTTCAAATAATGAGTAGACACCATTATTATTAATAAGCAAAACCAGAAAATACTAAATACTCATTGTGTTTACATTACATACAATATTTGGATGTGTGCATAAATACAGATACAAACTTATTCTTTGGAAAATTCTGCAAAAAACATGAATCAATTATATTTATAACTTTAAAAATAAACTCAAGACCTATGGTTGTATGTACATCAATAATAAGTTTCATTTTTCAAAACAGAAATAGGTTTGTATTTCTCCCTGAGTAAAGATAAAATTTTCTTAATTTAGTGGGAAAATAATCTTCAACTTGCTCTTCCAGACATTTTTGGGGATCTCACCTACTTCCTAAGTTCTCATTCATTGGATATAACTCTGTTTATGAATGGCCATCCAAAGTGGTTGAATGAATTAACTTGACATAAGAAGTGAACCTGATTAATGACTATGACGTTTCTTTGTAGCTCACTTTACTTCTATAGTATATATTAATTACCATTTATCCTCTGAATGGAAATTCCCTAGTAACATTTGTCTCTGTAAATATTGTGAATTTACTCATTAATAAAATCATTAATGATGATAGTGATGCCTCCATACTCAAAAGACAAAACAAAATCAAATTCCCAGTTCTACATTTTAAGTCCATATATCTCTTAGAGATAGTGCTAGAATTTAATCTACAAGGGTGTACAGCTAATAATTCATTCAGTTGCATAATAGGTGTAGTAAGCAGATACAGAAGGCAAACTAATATGCACACCATATCTTAAAGTTAGCTTAAACTATCCTTTCTTGATCCACTGCAGAATGACTTCAAAGTTGGTTTCTTCTGTTTAGCATTTGTTCCGGAGGAAATTCTACACCAAATGAGGTGTTTTACTGAAATTTCAGATGCTGTTCGTTCTGGTTATTCTATTAAAACTATACTTCTGGTTCCACTTAGACACCAGTTTATTGGCCACCATTTTAAGCTCATATCTTTTTTGGACTAATATTATCTTTGAGGTTTGCTGGTCAGGCACTTAAAGGGTGCCAGCATAACTGAAGTAGCTCAGTGTACATTTATGGTGACTGGGCTAATATAATCAATGAATATTATTATTAACCTACTTTGGAAGCAGTGACACTTATTCCTGTGAATCTCCAATATTAAAAGCTGTCTTTGTGATTAAAACCATTTAGAATAACCTAAACTTCATTTATTTGATTTCTGATTTAAAAGTAGGTGTTATTTATTCCCCCTGTGGTGGTATACACCTTTATATAACTCATTCTTTCCCTCCGTCCCTCCCTCATTTTCTTCCTCCCTTCTTTCCTTTCTCCTCCCTTTCTCTTTACATCATCTTAGCCTCATTTGAGACACTGAGATTGCAACTAAATAATTGTAGCTTTATATGATTTTGAGAATTCATATGTATGATTTCTTTGAAGTTCTTTTGCTAAAAAAACAGTATTTTTAAAATATAAATTGTGCTATCTTCTCAGTTTTGCTGACCCACATCACAAAAAAAACCTACCTCTTCTATGCACTCTGATCTCTTAAAAAATGAAAGAAATATTTTTTAAAAGTATTAATAAAACAACTATAACAACCATCTATAAAGTTTGAAAACTTAGCAGAAAACTATTAATCTAAAAAAAAAGTAAACCACACCCAGTCATTTAGAACCAAACCTAGGACTTTGAGCACTTTGAGCAAGAATGAAGCAAACCATGGAACTAACAAACTGTGTATGCACCAAAAAATCTGGTTCAAGAGCTAACAAAGTCTCCTTTATTTTTAGGCTGGTTAATTCAAGGAAATATACACTCCTCACTTGTCTTTCATAAGCATTTCAGTGTTATTCAGAAACTCACTAGTAGCTTAATCATATTGCTCAGGTAAATTTTGCTTACACAATTTGAAACTATGAAAGCCGTGGTTGTGAAAGTGATGACTGTGAAAGTGATGGTTCTACTTCCTTCCAAATTCTTCTCTGGTATATCTTAAAATATATTCCAAACAATTCAGGTTCCAGCATGGTGATGACTATAGTAAATCTGGTATATCTGATGTAGGTTTGGTGAGTTGGCAGAGAGACTAGGGACCACCCATGGAAATGATTTACAAGGGGAATTGTTTGTAAGCTATAGACTAAGGCTTGGTTTAAGCAGTTATTGCTTTAACTTCTCTGCTTAGTTGATATTCCTGTTTTTGATATAAAAAGTAACACAGACAGCAATGTTGTAGATCCAGACAATGGGTCTTGTAGAAAAATGATCAAAGTGATTAGCCTTGTACAAGAAGAACAATGCACAAATGACAGAAGGATTGCTAAGATCAGACTTCAGAGTTTCTTGGCCAGTAGGGGGATGGTTATAAAGCAGAAATTGGATTGTCAACAAAGAGTCTTTTCTCCAAGCTCAGTCGTTACTGTTGGCAACACATGGACACCCAGAGGCCAGAACCTTGAGTAAGATCACTAGGGTTCAAAGTCAAGCTCTGTAACTCGTGGGAAAACTTTGGGCAAGTTGTTCGCCTCTCTTCTCTTTAAGACAGGGATTATTAAATTACGTAATCAAGCTAAAGGGTCCATAAGTAAACAATCAAGATTGGTATAAATATTGCTTTAGTAAGAATCACTTTTGCATATGGTTTAGGCTGTTGTTGCATGGCTTGAGTGATTAAACTTGAAAAAATCATGGGAAATACAAGGATCTTGGAAGGCCTAGTGGTATCACTAGTGGTAGCTAGGAATTTGCTACTCTTCCATGGGCAGACAATAGTAGGATTGTATCCAGAATTGGTGGGTTCTTGGTCTCACTGACTTCAAGAATGAAGCCGCGTACCCTAGCGGTGAGTGTTACAGTTCTTAAAGGCGGCGTGTCCAGAGTTTGTTCCTTCTGATGTTCTGATGTGTTTGGAGTTTCTTCCTTCTGGTGGGTTCGCGGTCTCACTGGCTCAGGAGTGAAGATGCAGACCTTTGCACTGAGTGTTACAGCTCTTAAGGAGGCGCATCTGGAGTTGTTTGTTCCTCCTGGTGGGTTCGTGGTCTCACTGGCTTCAGGAGTGAAGCTGCAGACCTTCGCGGTGAGTGTTACACCTCATAAAGACAGTGTGAACCTAAAGAGTGCACACTAGCAAGATTTATTGCAAAGAGTGAAAGAACAAGACTTCCAAGGTGTAGAAGGGGACCCCAGCCGGTTGCCACTGCTGGCTTGGGCAGCCTGCTTTATTTTCTTATCTGGTCCCACCCATATCCTGCTGAGTGGTCCATTTTACAGAGAGCCAATTGGTCTGTTTTACAGAAAGCTGATTGGTCTGTTTTGACAGGGTGCTGACTGGTGCATTTACAATCCCTGAGCTAGATACAAAAGTTCTCCACATCCCCACTTGATTAGATAGATGCAGAGTGCTGTCTGGTGCATTTACAAACCCTGAGCTAGACACAGAGTGCTGATTGGTGCATTTACAAACTTTGAGCTAGATACAGAGTGCCAATTGGTGTATTTACAATCCCTTAGCTAGACATAAAGGTTCTCCAACTCCCCACTACACTCAGGAGCCCAGCTGGCTTCACCCAGTGGATCCCACACTGGGGCTGCACGTGGAGCTGCATGCCAGTCCTGTGCCCTGCGCCCGCACTCCTCAGCCCTTAGGTGGTCGATAGGACTGGGTGCCGTGGAGCAGCGGGCTGTGCTTGTCGGGGAGGCTTGGGCTGCGCAGAGGCCACAGAGCGGGGGGCGGGGGTCTGCGGGCAGGGGACGAGGCTCAGGCATGGCGGGCTGCAGGTCCCAAGCCCTGCCGCGTGAGGAGGCAGCTAAGGCCCAGCAAGAAATTGAGCACAGCCCCGGTGGGCCTGCACTGCTGGGGGACCCGGCCCACCCTCCGCAGCTGCTGGCCTGGGTGCTAAGCCGCTCACTGCCCGGGGCCGGCAGGGCCGGCGGGGCCGGCCGGCGGCTCCAAGTGCGGGGCTCGCCAAGCCCACGTTCACCCGGAACTGTAGCTGGCCTGCAAGCGCCCCCGCCTGTGCCTCTCCCTCCACACCTCCCCTCAAGCTGAGGGAGTCAGCTCCAGTCTTGGCCAGCCCAGAAAGGGGCTCCCACAGTGCAGTGGCAGGCTGAAAGGCTCCTCAAGCACAGCCAGAGTGGGCACCAAGGCCAAGGAGGCGCCAAGAGTGAGCGAGGGCTGCGAGGGCTGCCAGCACGCTGTCACCTCTCAGGATGAGATGCCAGCCATGAGATCCTGTCCTGAATCTTCCTGTCTAAACCTAAGGTATTGTGTACTCTTAGTGCTGTCTCACTAATGCTTCAATTCCTTCACTTCATGTTTCCCTTGTTCTATTTTCATCACTTCTTTCAGTCAATTTAAATTCCATTGTTATGCTCCTCACCTTCTCAGCCAGTCCTCTGTGCATGTGTGTGTGTTATGTGTGTGGTTATAGAAGAAAGAAAACAAATTTTAAAAGAAATTGGCTGGGTGCGGTGGCTCACACCTGTAATCCCAGCACTTTGGGAGGCCGAGGCGGCCAGATCAGGAGGTCAGGAGACTGAGACCATCCTGGCTAACACGGTGAAAGCCAGTCTCTACTAAAAACACAAAAAATTAGCCGGGCATGGTGGCGGGTGCCTGTAGTCCCAGCTACCTGGGAGGCAGAGGCAGGAGAATGGCATGAACCCGGGAGGCGGAGCTTGCAGTGAGCTGAGATCTCGCCACTGCACTCCAGCCTGGGCAACAGAGCAAGACTCCATCTCAAAAAATAATAACAACAAATTAAAATAAATTAATAGACTTATTTTAGAGTAGTTATGGATTTATAGGAAAATTTAGCAGAAAGTGCAGAGAATCCCCCATACCCTAGCTCTTCTACCACACATGCACTTCCCTCTGTTATTTATATCTTGTATCAGTAAGGTCCATTTCTTACAACTCTTAAACTATCACTGTTGCATTTTTATGAACTAAAGTCCATGTTTTTTTTTTATTAGGGTCCACTTTTTGTGGTATAGTTTTATGGATTTTTACAAGTGTATAATGACATATATCCACTACTCTAGTTTCTTACAGAATAGTTTTACTGCCTAAATAACCACTGTCTCTACCTATTCATTCCTTTCTCCCTCACCTGGAACCCCTAGCAAACACTGACTTTTTAATAGTCTCTATAGTTTTGTCTTTTCCAAAATGCCATATAGTTGGAATCCCATAGTAATGTATCCTTTCCTTCTTTCACTTAGCAATATACATTTTTAGTTCTTTCATGTCTTTTTGCGGCATGATAGCTCATTTTCTTCATTGTGTGTGTGTGTGGAGGGAGTTTCTCTGAATCATTATTTTTACTTATTATTGATATAAATATTTGTAAATATTTATGGAGCATATATGTTTTGTTATATGCAGAGACCATATAACAATCAAATTAGGGTGTTTGGGGTGTCTCTCACCTTAAATATGTACATTTGTATGTGTTGGGATCATTTCACATCCTCTCTTCTATCTAAAGATATACATTACATTGTTAACTATAGTCACCCTAATCTGCTTTTGAACTTTAGAACTCATTCCTTCTAACTGTATGTTTGTACCCACTAACCAATCTTTTTTTATGCCTCTTCTTTACCCACATGCTCTTCCCAGCCTCTGTTATCTATCATTCTATTTACTACCCCTATAAGATCAATCATTTTAGCTACCACATATGAATGAGAACATGCAATATGCTTTTTCTGGCCTGACTTATTTCACTTAACATACCGTCCTCCAGTTCTGTCCATGTTGCTGCAAATTATCTGATTTCATCCTTTTATTTTTTTAGACAAGATCTCACTTTTGCCCAGACTGGAGTGCAACGGCACAATCACACCTCACTGCAGCCTCAACTCAAGGACTTGAACTCCTGGGCTCCTCTTGCCTTAGCTCATGAGTAGCTGGAACTCCAGGGATGGTGTCACCAGGCCCAGCTAATTTTAAAAAAAAATTTTAGTAGAGATGAGGTCTTTCTATGTTGCCCAGGCTGCACTCAAACTCCCAACCCCAAGTGATCCTCCTGCCTTGGTTTTGCAAAGTGCTGGGATCACAGGCATGAACCACCATCAACAGTAATTTTATTCTTTTTTGTGCCTGAATAATATTCCATTTTGTATACACAGCACATTTTTTTATCCATTTGTCTGTTGATGGAAACTTAAGTTGATTCCATGTCTTGACTATTGTGAATAGTATTGCAATAAACATAGGAGTCCAGGCATCCCGTGGCTACACTGATATATTATTCTCCTTTGGATATTCAAGAGTGAGACTGCTGGATCCTATAGTTCTAGTTTTAATTGTTTGAGAAATTTCCCTACTGTTTTCCACAGTGACTATACTAATTCTTATTCCCACCAACAGCGTATAACAGTTTCCTTTTCTTCAAACCTTCACCAGAATGTTACTTATTTATTTTTCATAATAGTATTTTTAACTGGGGTAAAAAATATTTCATTATGGTTTGGATTTGCATTTTCCTGATGATTAGTAATGTTGAGTATTGCAAATATATTTTTGGCTATGTTTATGTCTTCTTTTCAAAAATATCCACGTCCTTTGCCCACTTTTTGATGCGATTTGCTTTTATTTTACTGTTGAGTTGTTTCAGTTTTTTGTATATTCTGGATATTAGTCCCTTGTCAGATGAATGGTTGGCAAATATTTTCTCCTATTCAACAGGTTGTCCCTTTACTCTGTTATTTCCTTTGCTCTGCAGGAGGTTTTGGGTTTAATATAGTCCTATTTGTCTATTTTTGGTTTTGTTGCCTGTGCTTTCCAGGTCTTATCTACAAAATCTTTGCCTAGATTTCCCTAGATCAATGCCCTGAAATGTTTTCTTCTGGTAGTTTTATAGTTCCAGTTTTTTTTAAGTCTTTAATCTATCTTGATTAGATTTTTATATATGGTGAGATAGAGGGGTCCTGTTTCATTCTGTATATAGCTATTGCATTAAATCTGTAGATTGGGCACTATGGTCATTTTAACAATATTAATTCTTCTGATTCATTAGCATGGAATGTCTTTCCATTTGTTAGTGTCTTCTTCAATTTCTTTCATGGGTGTTTTGTATTTTTCCTGTAGTCTTTCACTTCCTTGACTAAATTTATTTCTAAATATTTTACTTTTATTATTTTTATTTTTGTAGCTACTGTAAATGGGGTTACTTTCTTGACTTCTCAGCTAGATGATAGCTCGTTTCTTATTATTGAATAATATTTTATTGAATAGATGTATTATAGTACATACTGGGAGCAAACAGGATGTGTTTCAGTAGTTTATTGGATTTACTACAGTTTATTTATCCATTCACTTACCAAATTTGCTTCCTATTTTGGAAGCAAATATGGTTGCTTCCAAATTTGACAACTATGAATAAAATTTCTGTAATCATCTGTGTTCCAGTTTTTGTATGAAATAAGTTTTCAATTCATTTTTGTAAATACCAATAAGTAAAACTGCTGGATCACATAAGAATGTGTTAAGCTTTACAATAATTTGTCTTCCAAAATGGTTGTACCATTTTGCATTCCCACCAGCAATGATGAGAGACCCTGGTCAGTGTTCTTAAATTCCTTTTTAACTATTTACTTTCTTGCTGTTTTAGCAAACACAATTCTACTCATTATAACAAGAAAGGGCCTGAACATTCAGTGACTGAATGTTCATCTCTCTTTCATGCAATAATTCATTGTGTTGTGACAGGTGGCACTGCTCTCCTTTGTCACTGAGGGACTCAAACTGAAAGTGGCTCTGCCACCTTCAGCAGATTTCCTTCCAGCGTCACTCTTCTCATCAACATTCTAGGCAGAAAAGAGCATGTTGAGGAGGTACAACCTCTTTTTATTTAAGTTCTATCTTGGAAGTGGTGCAAGCCATTTATGCTACCATTCCAGTGTGGAAACTATTCATATCTCTATACCAAGCTGTAAGATCAGCTGGGAACTATCATCTCTGTCTAGGCAGTGGCTTCCCAGAAACAACTGTATTACTATGGAGGTCGGAGAAGATAATTATTGGAGGATATTTAGTGATCTTCTCCACATTTTTAAAATAGATCATAATAGCAGTTGTCACTGGCTGCTTTTTATTATTGTATCACTTTAGGCAGTAATGGCAATGCAGTAAAGATGGTAAAAGAAGCAATGATTTCCTGGAACCACTGACGACTGGACACACATTTGTCTAAGAGATACTGCAAAAGTTTGGCCATTATATCTGTACCTCTTCAGTAATTCTTTTCACAGGGCTTAGACAAAATGATTGGGTACCCAATTCTTGTATTTTCCAGAAAGCACTGGTTCTGAGATGGAGAAAGTTAGTTGGACTTAAGTGGTAAATAAAGAGCAAACAATGTGCTTTTAAGTATATTGGCTCTGGTCGGGGACAGTGGGGAACAGAGTGAGGAAAGAAAATAATTACCGACTCCAAAATCCAATCATTTCTGTGTACTCTTGTTGCTGTTCTCCTCCTTATACACAGAGTAATTTAGGTTTTGTTTTGACAAAAACATAGAGATATTCATAAACTGAGAGGCAATGTTTAGAGATTTAGTGAGTATCTTATCAGAAGTAAATAAGAAGGACCCTACGTTTTTGAAAGCATGTTTTACACAGTGTTCTAATCTTTATTAGTTGACTGGAATCATGGGGACTATTTACTTAAAATATTTAAGTAAACTCATGCCTGTAAGCGATGATCCAAATATATATTTAATTGACAGACCACCAAACCTGTTTGGCCCAATATCATACCTAAAAAATAATAATACAATTGCTCAATAGTTATTTAACAACATAAGTGATATTAGCAGGTACCAATTAGCAATTTCAAAGTCTATTTTCCTTTGCTTTCTAACATCAAATGTTCTCCTTTGATACATTTCCACTTTCCTAGAAGGAAGGAAAGGGAAGGGAAGAGAAGGGGAGGAGAGGACAGCAGGGGAAGAGGGAAGGAGCTGAGGGGAGAAGGCAGGAAGGAAGGGAGAAAGTGAAGGATGAAAGAAAGAAGAGATAGAGTCAAACTAGAATCACTGCTTTTAAGAGAGCAAAAGATACTTGCTAGTTGTTACCAATGTAACAATTATTCTTCAACATGCTAGCAATCTCTAAAAGCAGCAAACTATAGGCAAATGCTGTGTGTTCAATTTGTAGTGGGCAGTTGGTTTATGCTAGAACTCCAACAGGATTTAAAAACCTGCTTTTTTTGTGACTTCTCTCTTGGGATCATTAGGCTGATTGAGGTTCAGTCTGTATTAACTGAGTAATTTTGAGTTTCTTTGAAAAGAAAGTGTATTCATATTCACGAATATACACTTGAAAATTAAAAAAACTGTTAATATCCAAATTTATCTCTGCCTGCCAGACTATCTTTTGTCTTTTTCTAATGAATAAATCAATTTCTGAAATGAACCACTGTTTGATTCTAATGGCCAAATCTATGAACCAGACGCTTAAGCCCTAGCAAAATTTGATCTATGCACCAGTTTTTGAGTAATCAGTCATTAATGTTAAGTAAGCAGCACTCCATATGTTCTTAAAAGATAGGTGTTCTTGAATGTTTGCACACTTCATCTTTTAAGATCTAGGAAGTGGTATTTAAATGTGTTCAATATTTATTTTCTCAGACAGAAAACATTTGTTGAAACCTATGAAAGCCAATCAACAGAAATATGTTTTGACCTTCCATTTGTTCTTGACCTATAACTGGTTCTTGAAACCACAAATATTGGCAGCTCTACTTTCCTGTCTCTACACCCATGTGTCTTTAACGCTTGTCCTTTTAAGGGCTGCTCAGTTTTAAGACTGTATCAGAATATGCAGAGAAGGAAGCATGGCGATACGGTTGACAACATGGTGCTTTATTGTAGTGCTATCTCTGTATAACTCTGTTGATTAGTTTTTTGTCTGTATACATCTTAGCAGATTCACTCTCACCGTCTTCCTTATTAGAAACTACATGGTAGATTTAAGATACTTCAGTAGGATGACATTTTCACTGGTGTATTACAAACTAAAGAAGAACTTTCCACAAATGGGGCCGGTTTGAAATTAATTGATTTGTTTTATAACCAACTTTTGAGTGTTAAGATTGTTTTTTCCTTGACTTCACATGGTGGATTTTGATTCCGGTAATCTTTGTTCTATTGACTTAAGCATTCTCCTCCACAGTTCAGGAGGTTACAGAGTTTATGTTTATGGGACCAGGGCACTTCAGAGATGACGTCTATCATACAGCTACGAGAAAAATCTTTGAAATAAAGAGTAAAAATTCTACTATAAGCTAGTTTAGCTATTTTCAGGGAAAAATAATATTTAAATTGGTTGGTATATGTATTTAAATTGTGTATACAACACAATTATTTTTAAAATAATGGTTTAGATTTCATAAAAATACATTGATGGGGAAGACAAATAAAATTACTATCTGTTCAGTTTTTTATATAATAATGATCTCTAGAATTAATCTTGGTCTGGCATGGCAGTTGATGCCTATAGTCCCAGCACTTTGGGAGGCTGAGGCAGGCAGATTGCTTGAGCCCAGGAGTTTGAAACCAGCCTAAGCAACATGGCAAAAGTCCATCTCTGAAAAACAAACAAACAAACAAACAAAAACAATCTTATATGGTAGATAATGTCCTTACTAGATGGTTAAACGGTAGATAATGTCCTTACTAAATGGTTAAACAGTAGCTTCTCAAACATAGGAGGGTGATATTTGGGGCTCCTTTCCAACCTAACTTGAAATCATTTTCTGTTTATTGATATAGTATTACAAGATTGAAAAGATAAACAACTTGATGTTTCTTCACTAACTAGGAATTTACAAGCAATAGTAGAGAGAGGTATATACCATAATGATATATTACTCCTACATTACTACATGCACTTATTAAATACCCCTTAACTAAGACCAGAAGAATAAGGATATTTAGACTCTTTTTATTACTTTGCCTAACTATACTTCCTGTTTACAGATCAAGTGGACGTAAAAATAATGCAATATAAGTGTTTAGTCTTTTAGATTTTCAAAACATCTTCACAAACAACTTATATTTGATCTTCACAATAACCTAATCAGAGAACAAATATTAATAGATTTAGCCCATTTCATTACAAAGGAGATAACGTGGGCCCAGATAAATTTGATGACAAGTGTTAAGCACCTACACAATAAGTGACAGAGCAGAAACTGAACCAATGTTATGTGATTTAACTTACACCTCCTGTTAACATGCTATTAAGAACAAAACAACAAAACTCATTCCTGTGCTGCAACTTTAGACCCTTTCCTTTGACCCCCTAAGTTGTACCAATAGTCTACGCTTAAAGTCTCACAGGTTACTGACTCTTAAACTCTTTTACAACTTGTTTTCCTCATTCTACTGAAACTATTTTCTTCATAATTATCACTGATTTTCAAATACCCTCTTGCAAGCACCTAATTTCATTCTTTATTCACCTCGAAGGTCCTCTTCCTGCTCTCTAGATAGATAGTCTCGATGATTGATAGATGACAGATAGATAGATAGATAGATAGATAGATAGATAGATAGATAGATAGATAGATAATAGATAGATAGATAGATAGATAGATAGATAGATAGATAGATAGATAATCTCTCCATCCTCCTAGGTAGCTATCTATCCTCCCTTGTTTTCCAAGACAGTGCACTCTTGTTTCTTCTGTCTCTTTCAGATTCCTTGTTGGCTTCCTTCACTAGCCATACTAGAAAACAAAACTATTATCCATCAGAGAGTAGCCCTTCACAGGGCAACTGCCCTTTGTCAGGGGTCTCCAAGACCACTCTTAGTCTCAATGATTGGCTGAAAGGACTCATAGGACTCAGCAAAGTTGTTATACTCACAGTTATAGCTTATTACACAAAAAGGTTACAGAGTAAATTCAGTAAAGGGAAGAGGCAAGAGGCACATGGGGGTAAAGTCCAGGTAAAACCAGGTGCAATATTCCACCTATCAACTCCCAGTGGAGTTTTGTGGGACTTGCTTCATTCTCCCAGCAATAATGTATGATATATATGCAAAGTTTTACCAACCAGGGAAGCTGACTCAAGGCATGATGTCTAGAATTTTTAGTGGGGGAACAGTCACATAGGTATGAAGCACTGATGCTACTGACTATAGTTATTCAGACTCCAGAGCTGAGTAAAAACAGGCATTTACCATAATGCATCACAGTTTTAGCATAAACTATTTGATAACATTGGTACTGCATGGCCTAATGCCTCAGGTATACAAAACACTTTTGTCCAACAAAATATATCAGCTACTTTGAGGTCATCTCCAAAACTTTGACTAAGGGCCAGTCATGAAGACAGGTCTTTCTTTGGAATGTGCAGGGTTTGAGCAACTCAGCCTACTGAATTAACCCTTTCCTACACATACCTCACTGACAGATACTTCTATCTTATGCAGTGACTCTGATTATTCCCGACTGTACCAAGGGTGGCCATACATAAGCTAAGGGTAGGTTACATATGAGGCAACTTAAATATATAGAGGAATAAAAAGCATGGGATTGACATTGGAGAGATCAGACATGGCAACATATTTTTGCTTGCCTATGGGTAAATTATCATCTCTAGTACATATAGGCGCTCAATAAACATTAGTTTTATACCTCTTCTGTGATTCTCAGATTCTTAAATGTGAGTCTCGTCTTTCACCTAAGTACCAAGATGGCCTTGCTTTTCCTGGACCATTGCAACTGCTTTATAATTGATCTTGACTCCAAACTGAACAGCTGTGTGCACAGCACTCTCCTCCACACATGGGCAGACACTGCGGCTCTAATTCATTCTTTATGTGGCTGAACAAATTCCTTTGTTAAAAGGCATCTTTGATCATTTTACCCTCCTTGTGAAAAACCTTTTATGGTTCTCAGTTGCTCACAGATAAAAATTCACTGCCCTTAGTTTGGCATTCAATTCCTTCCTTAATCTGTGTCAAACCTCTATCTCAAGATTTGTCTCTTTATTTTGCTTATGATGTATATTTTAGTTTGAAATAATTTAAAAGTTTTTACATAGCTAAAACTATCAATCTTTTCCTTTATGGGTTCTTTTTTGTTTTTATTGTGGGTTTTTTTTTTTCTGTCTTATATACAAGGGACTTTCTAACCAAGATCATATACATACCCTTCTAATGTTAAACACATTTAAATTAGAGTTTTAAATTTATATTATTGTTTTGATACTATAATTTACTTGGAATTTGTTTTGGGGCATGGAGTTTGATAGGCATGCAACTGTGTTTCTTTCAAATTTTTCCAAAAGCATTTTATTAAAACTCTTCACATCCTTGCAATGTTACGTTTTATAAAATTAATTTTGTAAATGCATGGGTCTGATACTTGACTTTACATTGTTTTTCATTAATATATTTATACATTTTAATACCAAAATAACTCTTAAAATTTCTCAAACTTTGTGTAGATAGATAGATACTTTGCATTTTAAGTGCCCTGTAATTGTCTTTTTAAAAAGATTTTTGGCTTTTCTATCACACGTTTCCCCCATATAATCTTTTAAATTAGCTTAACCTATTCAATTAAACTTTGTTAAAATTTTCTTTGGTTTCACATCAATTCCATGCATATTTTATAAAGAATGTACATTTAACATATTTTGTCTTTCTATACAGAAATGTGGCAACTCTAGATAATTAACTTTATGTCTTCTGATAAAGTTTTATAATTTTTCTCTTCTATTATTTTCATGTACTTGTTAGCTTTATCCTAGGATACTTTTTAAGAAATCAATTATATATAAGAATGGGATCCACGTAAGTTATATGTTGCCAGTATAAAGGAAAGCTATTGCTTTTTGTCATGTAAATCTTGTATCAGGAATATTTCATATAAAATTGCAACTATTTTTGTTTAGCATTAGAGGAAAGATAATTTATTAGAATAACCTATTGAAAGCCTTCAAATTTAGACACAACTTGGCAGCATTTGCAGATTTCTGAGCGTTGAGGCCGCAAGAACAATTGCCAATCTTGTTAGAGATAATACTTTTGGAGTAAATAATCTCCAATTTATTTTTTTCTTGATATTTTTATTGTGTATATTTAAGTTATACAATGTTTTAAAATATCCATACATGGTGAAATGATTCATACCCTCTAATCAATGAACATATCCTTCTTTTTACAGAGTTAGCTTTTTCTTTTTGTGTGTGGTTAAGAACACAAAAATCTACTCTCTTACCAATTCTTCAATATGCAATACAATATTAACTGTACTGCTCATGCTGTATTTTCAATCATTAGACTTACTCATCCTACATAAATAAAACTTTGTACCCTTTGACCTATATCAAATCCTCTTCGCTATCCCTCCTACCCCCGTACCCCGTAGAAACTACGATTCTATGGTCTGTTTCTATATATTTGAGTTTTATTTCTTTTCTCAGTTTCCACTTGTAAAAGAGATCATGCATTATTTTTTTTCTGTGTCTGGCTTAATTTCACCTAGTATAATGTCTTCCAGGTTTATCTATGTTGTCACGAATAAACAGATTTCTTTCTTTCTTAAGACTTAATAATATTCCATTGTGTGTACATATATATAATTGTGTGTCTATGGACATACTTAGGTTGGATCCAAATCTTGGCTATTGTGAATAAGGCTGCAATGAACATGGGAATGCAGATATCTCTATGAGCTGCTGATTTTATTTTCTTTGGGTATATACCCAGAAGGGGGATTGCTAGATCATATGGTAGTTCTATTTTCCATTTTTTGAGGAACCACTATCCTATTTTTCATAATGGCTGTACTAATTTACATTCCCACAAGCTGTCTACAAGAGTTCCTTTTTCTACACACTCTCACCAGCACTTATTATCTCTTGACTTTTTGATAATACTCATGCTAATAGGTGTAAAGAGATATTTCATTTTGGTTTCAATTTTTATTTCCCTGATTAGTGATGTTGAGTACTTTTTATGTATCTATGGCCATTTATATGTCTTATTTGGAGAAATGTCTACTGAGGTCCTTTGCCTATTTTTTAATTGGGTTATTTGTTATTTTACTGTTGAGTTGTAGTGAGTTCCTTATGTATTTTAGACTGTGTTCTCCTATGGCAGAGACAAAAAACTTTGATTTATCTTCTTATAAGGACACTAACCTCATTCTTGAGGATTTCACCCTATGACATACTTACATCCTAAAGGTCCCACCTCCTAATACCATCAGATTGGAAATTTAGACTTCAACATATATATTTTGTGGGTATACGAACATTCAGTCTATAACAAATATGCTTTCTAATTTCTCCAATGTACTACACAAGTGGCACTAAACAAATAAAAAAAAAAAAACTTTCCCAAAATTGAACATATATGACATTTTCTTTAAAATCATGTTCTTTGGTAGGACCTTGGCACATAGGTTGCTGTTATTTATTTTTTTCTGCATTCCTTGATTGAAATATTCCTTACCTAGTTGCCCACTCGCTCGACGGGATAACCTCATTGTTCAAAGATATCAGATTATTCAGAACCTGAAAATAAATATTTGAGAGCAAATAAAGCTAAATTGAATAAATATTACCAGTTCTCCCTTAACCACTGTTTCAAGTAGACAATTTAGATGGAAATTCCCTTTGTTAGAGACACCCTGGCCCAAAGGTCTTGCTTATTGCAGAGTCCTTATATACATCTAAAGGGACCTCATCCTTCCATCCAAATTTTTTGTAGGATAATATATTTCCTCTTTTGAGTGTGAGCTGATCAGAATATTTCAAAACAAAAGAACTAACTAAAGAAATGTAACATTTTACAAGGTTCCATGGAGGACATAATCCATATGAAGGCACTGTTCAAAGACATTAGGCCAGATAACTGCTACAATTTCTTTCAGCCAGGCTCCAATGTAAGTAAAGCTGGTTCATCATCATGTATCACCCTGCCGTCTTCTAATGCTATGCTATTCCTGGAGTGCTGACATCTTGGTCTTCCCCAGCTGTTTATTCTATAGTTTACAGCAGTTAACTTTCAGAGAAAGAAGTTTTCCTTTATAGATATTATAAGATTTTCAATCACGGGATTTTTGAGCTCAGGGAATGACCAGCGTATCCAGAGAGAAGCTACACTTTAGATAAGGAAAATTTTGTTTTGCAAAACATGAATAAGAAGAAAGGCTTTCAAAAGAGCTCATCTCTGTTTTGGTACAAGAGAAATTTTTTTAACTATACTCATCAAATATAGTTGCCCGATCAGAAAATGCCAGTCGGTAAGTAGAGAAACAAGGTCAAACACCTCGAAAGTTAGAAAAGGCAAAGAGAAGTACTGCGGAGAGAATGCAGGGCATTGCTGAATTTTTAGTTTAAGCCATCAAGTAGCTAACAGGTTGCCAGACATGACACCCTTACGTTAGGAAAGATGAATAAAAATGAACTCCCTTTTACATTAGGAAGCTGGACTTCTAATTTCTGTGTCTTATCAGCATCCTAACATTAATCCATTCTACTAATTTCCTCATATTTTTCTTTTTACTTTTTTATGTAAATACATTTTAAATCCATTGAGTGAAAACATGCAAAACCGATTAAGAAAAGCAAAACATAAGCTCTAACACACAACCTATTTTACGAATACTACCAATACAAGTACTATTAATACTAATAACAACTGACATTTTTGAACGCTTAATATGTACTAGTCACTATGCTAATCATTTGATATACATGTTTGGTAAATTTCTCATTAAGTAACGTGGAGATTATAAACAATACTTGTTGGTAATTAGTTTGTAAGCTCAACAACTATGGATATACACATGCAAAGCATGATTTGTCGCTAAGTTGAATTTTTGTAAATAACTCATTCATTCAACAATAGTTCAGTGTGTCACTGGTATGTGAGAGTCCTAGGCTTGGTGCTTAGGACATCTAGAAACAGTAGATGAAACAAATAGGTAAAGTGCCAGGACTGGAAAAACACAAGGCACTTGGTCAAGTATGATTTATGATTTTTACTTATACCAAAATGAAGCTTGTAGTTTAAAGGCAAAGATATTTTTCAGTTTCAGAAATATGAACAAAAATGGAAGAGATGACATTTCATCTGAGAAGACTGTAAAATATGAGTAGAATTCAGATAGAGACAAAGGAGATAAAAATAGCATTCCAAAGGCTGGGCACAGTGGCTCATGCCTATTATCCCAGGACTTTGGGAAGCCAAGACCGGTGGATCACTTGGGGCCAGGAGTTTGAGAACAGCCTGGCCAATATGACTAAACCCCATCTCTACTACAAATACAAAAGTTATCTGGGCATGATGGCATGCACCTGTAATCCCAGCTACTCCGGAGGCTGAGGCATGAGAATTGCTTGAGTCCAAGGGTCAAAGGTTGTAGTGAGCCAAGATTACACCACCGCACTCCAGCCTGGGTGACAGAGGGAGACTGTGTCAAAAAAAAAAAAAAAAAAATTGGCATTTCATGGTAAGGAAATTACTGGGGCAAAACCAAGAAGTCTGAGAACATGAGATGTGTGCAGGTCCTGACAGATGGCTCAGCTCTGCTATAGCACAGGGAATTAGAGAAAAGTAGAGACAAGGTTTGCAGTGATCAGTTCGCCAAAGGCCTTTAGCACTAAGCTAAATTTTCATAAGTTATTTAATAGGATTCAAAGATTTACTAAAGGGTTTTAGAAAAGGGCAACTGCATTACCAAAGAGGTTTTACTCTGGAAGTGGGAGATAAAAAGAACTATATGGAGAAAAAATTAAAAGCAGAAAGATCAGCTAGGAGACCATGATCAGAATTCAGACACAAAATGATAGAGTCTGCATTAGGATACTGCCTGTAGAATGAAAAGGAGACATATTTTAAAGTTATGGAGAAAGACCAGCTAGGCTTAATGACTAGCGAACTGTAGGGAGTGAAGAAGAAAAAATCACATCTTTATAAGGATAAAATCTACAAACAAAAAGTCTATTATTCTAATGAAAATCATCCTACAAAGTGTATTTGTTAATCTTGTATTTCAGCACTCAATGTATGTTTAATAAAGCATTTACTGCATATTTTTTCCTTCCAGAGTATATTTTTCCATTTCCATTTATTAAGGAATTGAATGAACTTCTTTGCTCTATCTCATAAGTAGTCTAATAGTTTAATATTCTGCTTTCAACTTTCACTGAGATGGCTTTATGAACAAATATTAGCTTTCTGTACTTTAATGCTTGCACAGGATCTCATGAATTTTTATTTTTAATTAAAAACTGACTCACTGATTGCTAATCCTTTTATATTATTCTTTAGCCTAATTTGCATCATCTAAGCATCTTTTCTTCTACCAATTTCATTCCTGTTTTCTCCACCTGAACCTTTGATGCAGTCCCATGATTGAATCTATTATTAATCATATTCTTTCAAAAACCAGCAAATCTTTCTTTGCATCAAACATTTTCTTGTGAGTTGAAAAACAAAAGGCTTTTCTGTTCAAATTGTGTGGTTAACCTTAGCAAGCGATAAGAGCTTTTGTAGAAAGTCTTTTTGCTTCATTGAGAAAGGATTGAAATTAATTATCTATTATTTAAGAGGTCTTACAGTGAAGAAATAACATTATCTATGTTTAGAAATTATGTTTTTGATCATGAGGTGAAACAAGAAGCCTAGGAAAAAATATAAAAAATTGGAAAGGTAAATTGGACCTTCCCATGAGGTTTTGCAAGTGGAAGAGAACCACTTGGTAAGTATTCTTGAGAGAAATTTATAAATGAAAGCTGTTTTGAGAGCTGTTGGTAGGAAGTTGTTCTGAAAGCTTGAAGAGTTATACAACACTTGCCACCCTTGAAAATATTGATTAATCATATTAGGGTTGTATCTAATTAATGAAGTCAGTAGAGAAAGGATAGACTTGGAAATTATTTGTGAAACAAAATATTTATCTTGGGATACAGGAAAATGTTGGCGTACATAAAGTGAGTATTACAGATAAAAAGTGGGAAATAAGAGGTAAGACTTATTGTAGAGGTGGTAATTAATTGCCTTCCCATTATATATAAATTACATATTCATAAACATAGTATTCCATGCAATTTTTATGTATCTTTTAAAATCAATTCCTGTTCTGATAAAAAATATGTAATTGATGGTATATAACAATTTTAAAATCAATTCCTATTCTGATAAAAAATATATAATTGATGGTATATAACAATCTGTTTCTTATTTATTTTGAGAATTACTACAGGGTTTCTGGCCATTTACACTATAGGGAATACTAGATTTACAAATGCCAAAGTAAAATGGCAGACAGCTTTGAATATAGACTCCTACTTCCTTGCGATAAAAAGAAAACTTCAGAAAATATGCTTCCTGACCACAAAGAGTTGCTCAGTGCAACTTCTGTTTGCTCTATTTTCACTGACCAGTTTTGCACAAGTTAGGTTCTGACTGTCTGTATGACAGTATGGAACTTCTCAGTCTTTGAATATCTTGCAGTTCCTTTGTTCTTTCTCAACCTCATGACAGGGGCAGGAGGGTACTTGCTTTATTCACCCTTCCTTACTTGTAATTAGTTGGTGGAGGAGCCAGTTCAGGCAATACTGAAAGCCAGTCTTTTATGCAAGGAAGAAAGATGATTCCTTGTCTGTCTTTCAGGTGATTCACTATGAAGGGTGTGAGGATTCAGGATACATGAGACTTGCTGACTCAACTACCTGAGTCAGCAACGTTATGAGGACTTGCTGATTTGATGACATGGGACTGCTTACAAAAAGAACGCAGGAACCTTTGGAGTAGGGAAGCTGGGTAGAATAGATAGGAGAAAGGAGAAATATGAGAGATTGCCAGGCATCTAGGTGATGCAGGCTGTGCATAAACTACAATAATTTCTACTCTCCAAGGGCTGCAGGAATGTCCATGATCAACTGTGCATAAGCTTAGGTCCTTCAGGTGATGGAATGAGGGAGCTGGTTTTAGCAAATGTGAATAAGAATGACATGGCCACATCTGGATCATGCTGTTCTCTCTAAATAAAGCCTTCCTCACTGAGTTTGTGACAGCCAGTTACTCTTTGTTATTTCACATGTTTGAATTTATTGTTTGGAAATGACAATGGAGGATTTAATTGTGTGCCAATAATGTTTGCATACTAACTGAGTGCTCTGTCCTCTTTCTCTCTGCTTCTCGATACACACACACTGAACCAAAAATTATATTTCTTTAGCTTTTGACAAAAACTACCCTTATTAATATCTTTCCTAACATGTGTTATAGTCTAAAGACATAGAAATTATGTTTTAGCATATCAGTATTAATAGTTACTCTAGTAAGAATAGGCAAAAAGAGAAAAAATATGGCTTCACAGTTTTCTTAGTAAGGTGGAGATGAGAGGGGAGAAGCCTAGAGTATTTTACCCAGCAAAGTGATGAATAGGAATCATCGTGCTAGTCATATTGAACCATGATACATTCCAAAGGGACTGAAACTCTTTAATGAATGACAAGTTATTCTTAAATATTTTTCTCCTTGAATTTTTATAATCATGGTACCAAGAGAATAGATATAATTAAGGTTGAAATGAAATTTGTATTAGAAAACCGATGGCTGAGATTTAATATTTATCTCAGTTATATGGTACATGACTCAGTCAT
This sequence comes from Hylobates moloch, assembly GCF_009828535.3. NCBI lineage: Eukaryota > Metazoa > Chordata > Mammalia > Primates > Hylobatidae > Hylobates > Hylobates moloch. The sequence continues at coordinate 30,558,456 of NW_026652281.1, forward strand.
ATCCCAAGTCCATTCAGGTTTAAATTTTCCTATGTAAAAATTTTATCTTAGTCTTTATGACTTTTTTATTATTTTATTTGTTTTTATTTGATGTGTATTGTTTCTTCATTAAATTGTTTATTATTTAGACAGGAAAGACATTTGTTAACACATAACTGGGGTATATTTGGAAAAGTACAGCTGAACTAATGTACACAGTTACTGACAATCTTTTGTCCATTACCCTTAGACAAATAATGTATGGACACATTTTTAGATTTATGTATCACGGTGTTTTGAACTATTTAGCAGTTTTCTTAAAATAGAAACAAATTCTTTCACCTTCATGTGTGCTCATCCAACATCCCCCACCCCCACCTTTTGTTTCCTTTGCTACCCTGCAATCCAAGTAGCTTAATTTTAAAAACTGCAGTTGGGTAAACAGCTGATCTTCGTAGAATATTTAACACTGAATATTTTGAATACAGTTTTGTAGTTTCTGGAAACGGAAATATAAACAAAACAAAAAAAAGGGAGAGAGAAAAACACCCCAAAACTAAGCCACATATGAAGTCTCATGTCTTTAAGGAACTCTTTTTGGAATGAAGACATTATTTTTCTCTTGGTTTATTGTACATACATGGAATAAATTCTTGGATCACACCAAATTGGTAAACCACAATTTGAAGGATGTACACATGACAGGATATGACCAATGGAGAATTTGCTATGTATCGTAATGCAGTGAGAAACCCTTGTGGATACCTCCATTATTTTTATTGTAGGGATTTCAGTAGTAAAAATTAACATACCATCATTTTAGGACATACTCATACAAAAGTTCGGAGCAATGGAAACATTTTCTAGTTAGGTTTCACTCAATTAGTGAACATAGTAATTCTATTAACATATTAAATAATTAATGCTTTGTTTCGGGGTACCTGAGTCCAAGTAAAATTATGACTATAATGTATTGAATATACCAAGCAATGTGTTAAGTACTTTATGTGCACTATCTCATTAAACATTCAAAATAATGCTCTAAGGCAGGCGATATACGACTATCCCAATTGTATAGATAAGTAAACTGATAAAACAAGAAGTTAAATAACTTGTTCAATGTTGTACAGTTTACAAGAGTAATAGATTGAATTTAAAGTCAAGTGGCTTCATTCCAGAGACCAGTCTTGAATGCTGCACTGTACCATCACCATGAGTTACAGAGACTTTTTTGCGTTGTTATGGGAACACAATCATTTGTTCATGACACTGATTCTATGGGAAACTACACCGTAAAATTTTGGAGTACAGCTCCTCTTATGTTATAGCAGTAAAAGAGACGTATATTAAATACTGAGTTTTTTAGAATTATGCTTCATAAGCATGCAGAGAAGTTGACTGTCAAATTACTTTCTTGATATTTAGCAGTATCTTCGTGAATTTTTTCATTTACTTTGATCTATTCACTATCTTGTTTAGCATGTGGAGTGGCTGCCAAACCATATGGGATTTATCATATATCTTACTGACCTCATCATTTTCACTTCACATTGCACCACAAATTCTAGCCAGGCAAGAAAAATAAATAAAAGTCTTCTAGTTTGGAAAGAAGGAAGTAAAACATTGCTTATTTTAAGATGACATAATCATAAATGTAAAATATTCTTTATACAAAAGCTACTGGAACAATTAAGTAAATCAAGTAAATTTAGCAAATGCATAGTTTAGTAACTTATTTTAAAGCTACAGCAATCAAGGCAGTGCATTTCTAGCATAAGGATAACAATATAAATCAATGGAATATAATTAAGAGTCCAGAAATAAGGCCTCATACTTGTAATCAATAAGTTCTTTATAATATATCAAGACAATTCAATAGAGAAAGAACAGTATTTTCAACAAACAATGCTGGAACAATGGCATATTCACATGCAAAAGAATGAAATTGGACTCCTACCTCATATTATATACAAAAAAATTAATTCACAATGGATCAAAGGCCTAAATATAAGATTTAAAACTCTAGAGCTCTTAGAAAAAAATAGGCAAAAATATTTTATCACCTTGTATTAGGTAATGGTTTCTTAGCTATGACACTAAAAGCCCATGCGACCAAAGAAAATAATAGGTAAACTGAACATAATCAAAATGAAAAATTCTGATGCTTCAAAGGTCACCATCAAGACAATGAAATGACAACCCTCAAAGTAGAAGAAATATTTTTCAAATCATCCATCCGATAAGAGTCTAGTACCCAAAATATACAATGAACTCATATAAATCAATAAGGAAAAGAAATAAAGTAGACAAAGTATCTGAATAGATTTTTTTGGAAGAAGATACACAAATGGCATTAGGCACATGAATATTCTCAATATAACTAGCCATGACAGAAACACAAATCAAATCCTCAATGATACGCTACTATATACCAATTAGGATGACTAAAATAAAAACAGACACTTGATAATGTTTTGGTGAGAATATGGAGAAATTGAAACCTTCATAAACTGCTGGTGGGAATGTTAAATTATAACGTCACCTTTGGAAACAGTATGTCAGTTCAACGAAAGGTTAAACATAGAGTTACCATATGACCCAGCAATTCTACTCGAAGGGATATATCCAAGAGAAATAAAAACATTTGTCTACACAAAACCTTATACATGCTTAGACTAACATTATAACAGAACAAATGTGGAAACAATCCAAATACATAGCTGATCAATGGAAAAATACAATGTGCCATATCCCTACAAGATAATATAATTCAGCAATATGAAGCAATAAAGTATTGTTACGTGCTACTATAAGGATGAAAATTGAAAGCATTAGCCTAAGAAGCTAGTCACAAAAGACCACATATTGTGTGATTACATTTATATGAAATGTCCAGAATAAGTAAATCTCTATTTACACAAGTGGATAGCATTTCTATTATCAAATGACAAATGGGAAAGAATATATTTATAATACTATCAAAAACATCATATGCTTTGGGATATGTTTAACAAGATACATGCAAAACCTGTACTCAGAAAAGTACAAAATATTGGTGAAAGAAATTTAAGACCTTAAAAGAAGGGACATGCCATGTTTTTTGATTCAGCCTCGATCTTATTATCAGTTCTCTCGAAATTAATCTACAGAGTCAACTCAATCCCAAACATAAATAACACTGTATTTATTTTTAGAAACTGGCAAACCTATTACAAAATTTAAATAAAATGTAAAAATCTTTAATGGCCAAAATAGTTTTGAAAAATCAAGTTGGAGGACTTATACTACTGATTAAATCTTTAGTAACATAAAGCTATGATAATAAAGACAGTATGATGCTGGTCTAAGGTTTGACATATAATGGAATAGATTAGGGATTCAAGAAATAGATCTATAAAAATACAGTTAAGAGGCTTTCAAAAACAGTGCTAAGATACTTCAATGGGGAAAGAAATATATATTTTTTTCAACAAATGGTGCTGGAACAGATGAATAAAAGGATGGAAAGTAACAACCTTTGACCTTTGCCACACACTTTACCAAAAACAGAAATAAAATAGTCTACCTAAACATAAAATCTGAAACTATAAAATTCTTAGTAAAACCTAGAGGAAAATCCTCACAATCTTAGAGAAGACAAAAATGTCTTGGACAGGACACAAAAAGCATTAGCTATTAAGGAAAAAAGATGATCAAATGAAAACTTCTGCTCTTGAAAAGCCATACATAAGAAAAGAAAAACTCAAATCACAGACTTGGAGAAAATATTCAAAATACATTATTGTACTGGAAAATCCATATTAGCCAAAAACATATCTTGAATATATGCAAAAAACTCTTATAACTCAATTGTAAACAGAAATCCATATAATTTTTTAAATGAGCAACAGATTTGAACACACTCTTCACAAAAGATACATTTATGGTCCATAAGGAGAAGATGTTTAGTATTACCAGTGATAAGGGAAATATAAACTAAAACCACGACTAGTTACTAGACATCCATTGGAATGACTAAAATAAAAAATGACTGTCAATATTCAGTACTGGTAAAGACCTGGAGCATCTGGAGCTCTTATACATTGCAGTCAGGAGTCAAAATGGTACATACCTTTTGGAATACTGGCAGTTTGTTTAAATGCTAAGCATATATTTATCATATGACCCAGAAATTCCACTCATAGGTATTTAAGAGAAATAACATATGTCCACAAAAGACAGTACATATATATGCATACAAATGTTCAGAGCGACTTTTTTCAAAATGTCTGAGAACTAGAAATAACAGAAATGCCCATTAGGAGATGATCAGGTAAACAAAATGTGATAAACCCACAAAAGGAAATAGAGTCCATCAACAAAAAATTAATAAACTGCTAATATACACAAAAATATGTATACATTGCAGAAGCATTTGGGTGAGTATAAGAAGCCAGACAAAAAAGAGGGTATTCTGTCTGACTCCACATACATGCTATTCAAGAATGGGCAAAAGGCAGATCAGGGATTGCCTGCAGTCAGGGCGAAGGGGGAGGACTGACCGAAAACAGCCACGAGGGCACCTTCTGAGAAGTTGGAAATGTCTCATATTTTCTTTGGATTGCTAGTTATTTGTATGTATATAACTGTCAAAGTTCATTGAACAGTACACTTAAAATTGGTATATTTTTATCCATAAAGTATGCTTATTTTAATAAAGTTGATTTAACAATAAAATCAAATCTAGCAAAGAAACAAAGAAAAGGCTTATGATCTGTGAGAGCTGAAAGTGGATTTTGAAACCAGCTTTTAAAATCCTCTTATTTAGTTCTCCTTGAAGAGGTCCTTAACATCCCTTCTAAGGAGAACTACAAACCACTGCTCAATGAAATAAAAGAGGATACAAACAAATGGAAGAACATGCCATGCTCATGGGTTGGAAGAATCAATGTCGTGAAAATGGCCATACTGCCCAAGGTAATTTATAGATTCAATGCCATCCCCATCAAGCTACCAATGACTTTCTTCACAGAATTGGAAAAAACTACTTGAAAGTTCATATGGAACCAAAAAAGAGCCCGCATCACCAAGTCAATCCTAAGCCAAAAGAACAAAGCTGGAGGCATCACGCTACCTGACTTCAAACTATACTACAAGGCTACAGTAACCAAAACAGCATGGTACTGGTACCACAACAGAGACATAGATCAATGGATCAGAACAGAGCCCTCAGAAATAATGCCGCATATCTACAACTATCTGATCTTTGACAAACCTGACAAAAACAAGCAATGGGAAAAGGATTCCCTATTTAACAAATGGTGCTGGGAAAACTGGCTAACCATATGTAGAAAGCTGAAACTGGATCCCTTCCTTATACCTTATACAAAAATTAATTCAAGATGGATTAAAGACTTAAATGTTAGACCTAAAACCATAAAATCCTTAGAAGAAAACCTAGGCAATACCATTCAGGACATAGGCCTGGGCAAAGACTTCATGTCTAAAACACCAAAAGCAATGTCAACAAAAGCCAAAATTGACAAATGGGATCTCATTAAACTAAAGAGCTTCTGCACAGCAAAAGAAACTACCATCAGAGTGAACAGGCAACCTACAAAATGGGAGAAAATTTTTGCAACCTACTCATCTGACAAAGGGCTAATATCCAGAATCTACAATGAACTCAAACAAATTTACAAGAAAAAAACAAACAACCCCATCAAAAAGTGGGCGAAGGACATGAACAGACACTTGTCAAAAGAAGACATTTATGCAGCCAAAAAACACATGAAAAAATGCTCACCATCACTGGCCATCAGAGAAATGCAAATCAAAACCACAGTGAGATACCATCTCACACCAGTTAGAATGGCCATCATTAAAAAGTCAGGAAACAACAGGTGCTGGAGAGGATGTGGAGAAACAGGAACACTTTTACACTGTTGGTGGGACTGTAAACTAGTTCAACCATTGTGGAAGTCAGTATGGCGATTCCTCAGGGATCTAGAACTAGAAATACCATTTGACCCAGCCATCCCATTACTGGGTATATACCCAAAGGACTATAAATCATGCTGCTATAAAGACACATGCACATGTATGTTTATTGCGGCACTATTCACAATAGCAAAGACTTGGAACCAACCCAAATGTCCAACAATGATAGACTGGATTAAGAAAACGTGGCACATATACACCATGGAATACTATGCAGCCATAAAAAATGATGAGTTCATGTCCTTTGTAGGGACATGGATGAAACTGGAAACCATCATTCTCAGTAAACTATGGCAAGGACAAAAAACCAAACACCACATGTTCTCACTCATAGGTGGAATTGAACAATGAGAACACATGGACACAGGAAGGGGAACATCACACTCCGGGGACTGTTGTTGGGTTGGGGGAGAGGGGAGAGATAGCATTAGGAGATATACCTAATGCTAAATGATGAGTTAATGGGTGCAGCACACCAACATGGCACATGGATACATAGGTAACAAACCTGCACGTTGTGCACATGTACCCTAAAACTTAAAGTATAATAATAAATAAAAAATTTCTCTTCCCCCCCAAAAAATAATAAAATAAAATAAAATCCTCTTATTTCATATTTCAGGAGGCTCAGGACCTACAATGCTAAATGACTTTCTTCATGTTACCTAGCTGATATGGAGCAGATCCAGCACTAGAATTGAATTCTCCTGACATTTCTCATTGCTTTGTAGAAATTCCAGGTGATACTGCTAGGTTGTAACTAAGTCAACGTTTCCTCAAGACCCAAGTATTAAATTTTATTTGTTAATTACAATTTTGGGGAAAAATCAAAGCATATTTTGAAACTTTACTCTGTTTATAAGTATAGTATAAGGTGTGGAATGTAGGGTTCACAAAAATATGAATATATCAGAAGAAGATCTCACATTGCTCCCCAGAGGTGACTGAGAAAAATGTTTAGTGCTTGCTGCTTCAGGTACTATGCAGTGTACACACAGAGTAGAACAATAGGTGAGGCTACATTTCTCCAAGAATATAGCTTTGTAATAAAAATAATTAAGTTAAAATGTGCTTATGGATTGGAATGTTATAAGCACTAAAACTAAAATAATGATGACAGCACATTGGGAAAAATATAAAGCCTTGGTAGAAACAGAAGAATTTAATGGATTTCAAATAGAAACCTGCCTGCCTCATGTTACATTCCATATTCTGTGAGTAGCTTACTTTCAGTAAGAATTAATTTAGTCTTTGTTTTAGTGTTATGATATAGCTTATAAACTGATCATATCAGGCAAATGTCTAAAACAATTTTGTAACTAAAGCTCCTTAAGAAGTATGCCACCTTCCTTTTTTATACAATTATTTTGTTTGACATATAGTATGTATATTACTATCTCTTCAAATCTCAAATTATTTTTAGTCTATTTCTAATTTGACCTAGTTCAAAAATGTAACAAGTTTAGCAGTAAAGTAAGAGTAAAATTAGCTTCCGGGTATGTTTGTGAAAAGCAGGAAGGAAGGGAGGAAAGAAAAGGGGAAAGGGAGAAAGAAAAAGTCCGAATGAGAAGAGAGACTCCTTCAAAAGAAAGGTGACAACGTAAAGTTTTGTTTATTTAAAATATACCCAAAGAAGCATGTGCTATTTGTAATTTAAAGAAATTAATTCATATACTGAGAGGAGTTGAGATAGCACGATTATCAGGACTGAAAAAGATAAAACAGTTGAAATTACCTTTTGCCAAGAATGACTATATAGTGTTAGGAGACTGGGTAGAATTAATGATGATGCTAACACCTGGATCTTGTCATAGACCATTTTCAGCGGAATCCTTCTCATTCATAGCTATGTTCCAAAGTAAAAGAAGGAGAACAGAAATCAGGCAAAGCCTCAATAAGAAGATCACTTGTTCCCAACTCTGATTTTGCTCTCCCTTCTGCATCACCTTGCCCAAAGCACTCTGTTCTATTCTCCATAGTGTGAGAAATACCAAGAACTAGGCTATTAGAAGTAGTATACTATTATTTGTCGGGTAGTATCCCAGGGAAAGCAAAGTGGTTTTGCCCTGCTAAAATTGTTTTTATCCCAAAATGTTTGGAAATGATTGATTTAATCATGATCAATAGCTAGAAATCTGTTCATATAAACAGTACAGTGATTTCTTTATGACCATAAAACACTTTTTAACACAAGTTCCATGTGGAAATCAGGCTGAATGATACTTTTATTTGCTTTAATTATTGCAAAGTAGATTTGGAACTAGGGCAAATCTATCATCTATTGTATAAGTGGCATAAGTGGAAAATTATAAAAGGAACAGAATGAAAAGTATTAGCCCCGTCTGTCACTGTAAATATCTCTCAAGGAGTTAGGAAATAATTACAATTATAGGATGGAGAAAACAAAATTCATTTCTGAAACTACAATGAACTAGATAATTGCTTTGGAAAGGTATTTAAAATAGTGCCATCTCCTTTTCTTTTGCTGATAATGAACAGCTTCTTAAGGAAATGGCTTGGCTATGCCAGCTACCTATTCATAAAATCTGATGAAAAACAGACATTGCTGGCTCCTTCTGTTTTCCTTTTTCCCATTGCATTAGAACTAGTGAATGTCTTGAAATACCAGACTGATTTATTTTGTTTAAGCAAATCCATAATGTTTACTCCAAATGTCATGCAATTTTATTTTTTTGTTTTCTTGAGCCAAGAGCTGCTGAATGTTTACTTCTCAGTTGGGTCACTTTGCTGTGAGTTTGCTAGCTGGGTCACCATAGGAGAAAAGCCCAAATGGTGACAAAACCATCATAGGGTTAGAGGCACTGCAGATATAAAAACCTAGTTTTGTCATTCTTGTGTAAATGCCTGAGCCAAGTGCTTATGCTGCCTAGAGCCTGCTTGTTTTGCAAACTGTCGCATACTCTTTCAGATGACATTACATATGGAGCCATAAACTCAATCTAGCAGTTTATTGGCTTCCAGTTTTTCTTCCAGCAGCATCAATCTATTGCTGAATATTTGAAATTTAATCCCTTTGGATGTTCAATAACAAGCAGTAGCCCAGATCATTTAATTTGTCTGGCATTATAGGGGAGAAAAAAGGCTGATGCTAAACAAGAGACGCTTGGGGAGAAAAATAATTGAAGCTGTTTTCTTATTGCTCTTGGCGAATGAGACTTTGTCCCTTTTTCAGAGTGCACTTTGGAGTAGGGTGGCTCTTTGGTGTCACTGCCAGGGAAAAAGAGCATAAGATACCTGTATTTTCTAGTTTCAAAACCACTAGAAAACTTTTAAGCTGTAAATAAAAGTCAAATTTCAGTTTTGTTCTGCACAAATTTTCAACCTCTGAATTAAAAACATGCCTTTTCCAAAGTTGTTTACTTGGCATGATAGAAGTGTTTATTTACTTACAAATCAAGACTCTATTTGAGCTATATGCAGTATGATATTTAAATAGTCTGCTGGGAACCCAAAGTCATTTCCCATAAAAACATTTTAAATGATGGTAATATTCATAGACCAATGTAAAAAGATACATTCTACCCACAACAGACATTATGGATAGAATCCTTTTGTTATATCTTAAACCTCACTGGAAACATTATACTATTTTCACAGAAAAATGCTCTCATATCCAAATTGGATTGACAGGAAACATCACTCCTTGTTAAGGTCCTGGGTGCTGGAGTAATGTCTAACAAGTCACTGATGGTAGCTCCCACCAACTGGGGTGGGCCTGGGGCATGCAAACAGGGACTGATGGCTGAAATTCAATAGTGGGGATGTGCGGCAGAAGCATATATCTAAGGACAGACAATTCAAGGATGTTGCCCAGTCCAGCCCCCAAATTATATCTGGGCTCCCTTTCTCCAGCACTGGCGTCTGTTTACTCAGGCTGGACTCCACATAGATTTACAGCTTCTCTCCCATCTTCTGGTTCCTGAAACAAAACCAGTGTTGTTTAGGTTTTCTTTGGGTTTTTTTTTTTTTCTTTAACATACTTCTTTCTACGATTCTTCAATTTCTTTTCATTTGTACCTGTCTTGGAGTGATAGTCCAAACACACATTGGTGATAAGAGAAGGTTAAACTTCAATTTTTAGATGGAGGAAATGAGGTTCTGTCTCAGCTAGAATGGACTTTAGGACATGTATAAAATTTATTTTCTAACTTTTTTTGTTTTTGTTTTTGAGATGAAGTTTTGCTCTTGTAGCCCAGGCTGGAGTGCACTGGCAAGATCTTGGCTCACTGCAACCTCTGCCTCCTGGGTCCAAGTGATTCTCCTGCCTTAGCCTCCTGAATAGCTGGGACTACAGGTGCCCACCACCATGCCTGGCTAATTTTTTTTTTTTTTTTTTTTTTTAGTAGGGATGGGGTTTCACCATGTGGGCCAGCTGGTCTCAAACTCCTGACCTCAGGTGATCCACTCACCTAAGCCTCCCCAAATGCTGGAATTACAGGCATGAGCCACTGCACCTGGCTTTATTTTCTACCTTCTATACAACAACATAAATCAATATATTGTACATCAGGCAATGAAGGATAGTGATTCCTGAAAGATAGAAAACAAATGAGGTGGTCTCTATGACTGCAACAGTTTACTAACTGGAAAAAGTTTCCAGGTTGTAGTGCAAGGAGGAGAACATAGGTAGAGTTCAATAGACGGCCTGAATTAGAGAACATACTGAGAACTGAGGGCATCCAAGGAGGCAGCTAGAGTTCACAAGGAGTCTTGGGGTGATAGTCCAAAGACACACTGGTGATAAATAAGATAAGATTAAACACTATTTTCAAGTTAAAAAAATAAAAAAAAGGAGGATTCATTTATTCTGGCATTCAGTCACCGAAATTAGGGTAGGAGCTCAGGGATTGAAGGAAATGGGTTAGGTATTAGAGATACTGACAAGCCATTTATTTTTTTATTCATCCATTCAGGCAACAAATATTTACTAGGTGCCTACTAATATACCAGGCATACCAGGTATTATGCTAAATGATGCCAGGTATTATGCTAAGGAATAAGAACTTAGAGATTAATATGCCCTGATTATGGTTGCTCACAAAGTTTACACTCTACATTCTTACTGTCTAGCAGTAAGAGACATAAACAAAGAAATACATTCATGCATTAATGTATTATATTAATAGCCACCATGAGAGAAGTGATCACAGGCTATTTTATTCACATCTTATTGCTACTGTAACAAACACATACAAACCTAGTGACTTAGCACTTATTGTTACAGTACAGTTTTATTATTTTATTGTTATCTTACAAAATTATTATCTCACAGCTTTGAAGGGTGGAGGCAAGATCTTAGGAAAGGCTTCATTGAGATAGTAATGCTTGAGTGCTGATTTGGTCATGAGGTATTCACCAGAGGAGCACCAAGCTATTACGGAGGGAGGTGTGAAACATTTTCACAGCGGAAGGCAAAGAAAGACATGTTCAGAGAACTGCAAGTGGTTTGAATTGCCTGAAAAATGACTTTCAGAGGAGATTCCTGAATGGATAAAACTGGAGTTAGATGATCGGATCAAATCACACAGAACCTTACATGCCAAACTAAAGGATTTAAATTAGTAGTGCCTTGTGAACTCTAGCCACCTCTTTTAGATGCCCTGACCTCCCAGTATGTTCTCTAATTCAGAGAGACTATTGAACTCTACCTATGTTCTTCTCCTTGGAAACTCTTTCCAGGTAGTAAACTGCTGCAGTCATAGGGACCACCTCATTTGTTTTCCATCTTTCAGGAATCACTATCCTTCATTGCCTGATTCTAATGTATAGTACAGTGACTTCTGTTGTTTGATAGAAGTTAGAAAAAAAATTTTATACATGCCATAAGGTCTATTCTAGCTGAGGCTGAACCTCATTCCTTCCATCAAAAAAATAATAATGAAGCTGGAGATGTGATTGAGTTCACCTTTGAGGGCAGATTTCCTTTATTTTAGGAAAAAACAGCTTAATGGACCTTATTATGCAATTGAATCAGATAAATTGGCAATTTCAATAAAATGAAGTTGCAAAAATGTGTTTGTATTGCATCTAATGTAATTTTAGAAAATAAATGCCTTTACTCTATGAGGGCCTTAGAGTGGGTGAGAATCTGGACTCCAGGGTGGGAAGTATGTTGAGTTACATTCCAAGGTTTGGACATAAGTGATCCCTACAGAATTAACCAACCAGGGGTTTGCAAGTAAGATATTCAAGAAGTGTCTTGCCTTAAGGATTCTGGTCATAACTTATTTCTAGTTATATGTACTTTCTTTTATGAGTTTCAATTCCCTTATTTTGAAGTCTCAGCAAAGTTTAAACGTTGCAATCTGGTCATATTTGGATTGGTTGGAATTTAGGGAGAAGCCTGTGTCTAAATTTAGGTTAAGTGGAGCAGAGGGAGTGCGGGCAGTCTGAGAGCACTGGTGTGTGATCAACAGAGAAACTCTGGCTAGATGTCTGCAGTGAGGCAGGAGACTAAGCAGACAAATGACAGCCCACTTGTGTTTATGGAATGTTTAGTAATTTCCATGGGGATTCCCAGAAATACGTGGAGAGGAAAATCCAATAAAGTTGAATTTCCTGTGGTCAATTCTTATGGGGACTTACACTCTCCTTATTTAGATATTAAAGGGAAATGTCTAAACATCTACAGATTATATATTCCTACTAATATAGCTACCAAATTATAACATGGTTAAGCCATGAATTCCAATATTTCTCCCTAGTTAATATATTGATGAAACCACAACCACATGTGGCTAAAAGTCTTTGTCTCAGGCATTTCCGTTTCTGATTTTTTCTCATTTATTTACTCAGGTCACCAGCTAATTTTTTTTGATCTTACATTGTTGTACTTAATAATAATCAAGACTCAGAATTGTCACCTTCTTGACTTGAAGTGTTTTTAATAAGAATAGAAAGTTTTTAATATGCTTGAATAAATTATTCACAGGTTGGACTTTAAGTACTGAGTTTTTATAAACTGTACATTTATGGTTATGACTGCCATCGGACCTCAATTTGTTATTGTACACATGTGTATGGTTTTGAAATTTAAGGAGATTCCTTCTTCTCTATTATCTGTAAAAATTGTAGCTTAGCCGGAATACCCTATGTTTGCTCTGTGATAGTGAAAGAATTTCTACAGATTTAAAAAATACATATATATATATCTCATAGGGGGGCTGTCTTCCAGGATGAGTATTATCTTGTGGTGGAAAAGGGAATTGTTAATTCCATATTACTTTGTTGCAACAGTATTAACATATCCAATCACTCCAATGTAATGCTTATATGTGATTTGCAATGCCTTCTGGCTAACAAATCACTGGTTTTAATATTAGCAGTGACTCTAGAAGCATGGTATCTCTAATAAGCTTTGCATAATTTTTAAATGCCACCGCCATTTTCTGTCATTCAGAAAGGCCTGCTCATAGTGATATATCTGTCCAAGGTGAAAATGCCAGTAACCTCTTTCCCTCCCAAGTAATGTTTCATATAAGAGGAATTTATCATCTTTTCTACTTTATAACCTCCCTGACACTGCTAAACCTACTACAGTTTGCTTTCTGACACTTCCATTCAACTGAAATAACTCCCAACAATATCAACAATAAGAGACTAATTGCAAAATCTGACACTTTGTAGTCCTCATTATATCTGACACTTTTGTACACTTTATCCCTTTTGCAACTCTCTCCCCCTTAACTTTCATTAAAGCATTCTTTTATTAATTTTTATGTATTTCAGGTAATTCCTTCTTAGTCTCTGCCCATATTCCATAGGTTTATATTTCATAGACATTTTCTCTTATCCTAAACTCAAAACTCCACCAAAGTCTTTATATTTGTGATTTACAAATCTCTCTCATTCAGACTTCCTCCCTTGATCTCTAGTGCAGACTACACAGTATTTACTTGTATGTTGCTTTAGTACTTTATGCCTTACAATATCAGTGTAGAATTTATTAGTGTCCCCCTTCACCTGAATGGAATAACCATTTAGCCAATCTCCAAGTTAAAACATTAGATTTTATGTGTGTTGTTAGCCTGGATGCTGTAGACAGTATATCCTGAGAAAAGGACTAACGTGCTAACACTTTGCATGAGAAATGCAAGACCCAGATAGTAAGGAAGAGGACAAAAGGCATCTGAAGCAAGAAAAGATGTATGCCATGTGAAATTATGCATTATCATATTGGTTCCAGCTTTACAATAAACTATAAAAGGACACAAAGGTCTTTCATAAGGTGTACTTTCGGAGCATACTGAACTTCTCTGACCATGCTGCAAGTTGAAACCATTCTTTGAAATGGTCTACAGAAAAGAGAATAAATGATAACTTTATCTGCCTGATTTTCTCCACAGGTTCACATTTTCCACTCCTTAGTGTTTACACTGGGAGGAGCTAACTTCTAGGTTGCATCATCTAGGCTCTTGGTGGCCAGTCAGGGATTTAAGATGCTTCAGCCTAGGTGGGGTACCAACCCAAGAAGAGAGAAAGTAGGTAACTGGGGAAATATGAGAACATTTACAAGGCAGATGTCATTGTAATCCCTTATTCTGAATCCATTTCTGTTTCCTAATCTCCATAGTGGATTAGTTACTAAATACCATTATTTATACTTTGTAAATATATCCCACGTATGTCTCCTTCTATTTCAAACTCTTAGCATTTTTATCCAGGACAATGGCAGTAATTTCTTACTAATTTTCCCTAAATTGGCCTTGCTTCCCTCTACCGTATCCTCCATGATGCTGTCAGAGTAATTTTTCTAAAGGGTAAATTTGCTGGTTTGCTCCACTACCTAAAAGTTCTTCAGTGGCTCCTTACTGACTCTAGAGTAAAAGCCATGTCCTTAGCACAGGGCAAAAGTCCTTGTAATCTAGCCTGTGTTTCCATCTTTAACCTCGTAGCTCATCACTGCTCAAAGAGCTCCTTGTGATCAGCACATGATTGTCTGATTGTCAGGTTACCCACATATGCCCTGCTACCTTTTCCATTCATCTATTTTAGGAATGCTATCCACCTCCTATTCTTTACCTGGCTAGGCTCTATTCAACCTTCGAGTTCAACATGAAAAACCAATAAAAACATTTCATCATTTATTCATTCAAGAAATGTTATTAAGCTCCTCTATATACCAGATATGATTCTATGTTCTGAAGGTGCAGAAGTTAATAACATGGATAAAAATCTGCCTCTCTAGAACTTATATTCTTGAGGAGGAGGTAGACAATAAACTAAATACATAAAATGTTAGCTAGTGAGAAGGGACAAAGAGAAAAATCAAACAGGAAAGAGCAATAAAAATTTTGGGGGGTTGCAATTTTTGATAGGATGGCATGAGAAGAACTCTCTAAGGAGATGACTTTCAAGTAAAGATCTGAAGAAGGTAAGGAAGCATGTCATAAGGACATCCTGGAAAAAAGCAGGTCAGAGATGAGGAAAAGTTAAGTGCCAAGTTTAAGATTACCTGGGGTCTGAGGGTACCTGGAGTGCTTGAAGAGCTGCAAGAGGACAAGAGAAACTGGAGCAGTTAGTGAAAGGAGAACTGTAGAAATGAGGTTAAAGAGGTAGTTTATCTATCATATATGCATTTGCAACTTTGCCATTTTCTTTGAGTGGAAAGGAAGCCACCAGAGCATTTTCCAAGGAAAGCAGAGGAGGGTTTGGCTGTTATGTTGGGAATAGATGGTAAGAGAGCAAAAGGATGAAGTTAGGAGATTGCTTAGTTGGCTACTTCAGTAATCCATTGTGAGATGATAATGGTTTATTGAGGGTGGTAGTAATGGAGTTGATAAGTAGTGTTAAACCCTGCATACGCTTTGAGCATATAGCTGAGAGTTGAGATGTAGGGTGACATTTTGGCATAAGTAATTGAGATGGAAAAATACAGAGAAAGAGGTATGGGAAGTAGTATAAGATGCATAATTTGGGGCATGTTGAATTTGAGATGACTTTGAGTTATCCAAGCAAGGATGTCAAGCATACTTGACATTTGTTAAACCTCATGCATTCCATGAGAAAAAGTTGTCAGAAATATACATTTAAGAATTATCATCATGAAAACAATATTCAAATCCATGTGATTAAATGACTTTGTTTTTCACTCAGAGTAAAAGCCAAATCCTATAATCACTGAGGAAGAGGATATAAATACAAAAAGATGTTCAAACACAATTCAGGGACATTCTGAATTTACGAATTAAGGATTTAAAGGAACCAGAAGAGAGACCAAGAAGGAACTGCCAGTTAAGTAGAAAACAACAACAGCAACAACAACAAAAGATCATGGTATTCTGGGTTATTGATTATTGGTTAAGATAGGTTATGGTTAAGTATTAAGTTGACACAAATATTTAATGGTTTAAGCACAACAAATATCTTTTTCTTCCTCACATAACTATTTGAAGCACATGTGCCAGAACAGGAGGCGCCTGTCTTTCATCAGTCAGTCAGATATTCATGTTCCCTCTAAATTATGGCTGTTCTTTCACTGCCTATGGCCTCATTATTATTATTTACATTTAGCGGTTCACAGGAAAAAGATGGTCAGAGGTGGCATATACACTTTTTAACTTATTTGGCATAGAAACAGTATATATATTACTTCTACGTGCCTCCCATTTTCTATTACTCAGTTTTATGGTCACACCTATCTGCAAGTGAGGCTTAGAAATATGGTCTACTTGTTTACCTCATAAAAAGAAATATAATTTTACTAAATGGATCTATAGCTAGCAGTCTCTTTCATA
The DNA here is from genome assembly GCF_009828535.3 of Hylobates moloch. Taxonomy (NCBI): domain Eukaryota; kingdom Metazoa; phylum Chordata; class Mammalia; order Primates; family Hylobatidae; genus Hylobates; species Hylobates moloch. Next base: position 30,575,171 of record NW_026652281.1, read on the forward strand.
CTAACTGAAGAAATTTTCCATGCTGTCCCCCTGTGAATTTTCATTTTTCTTTGCATGTTGTTTCCCCCTTAATGGATTTATTGACAACATTTATTTGTGTATCCCTGGTGGCTTGCATATTGACTGGGCACTAAGATTTTTCAATAAATATTGCTGGATACAAAGATAAGAGAATTAAAATTATAAGATGTTTTACAATTTACAAAATAATCTGAGTAGTTCAGGTATTCCATTTTGTCAATGGGTGACATGAGACTCAGAGAGGTTAAGTGCCTTGCTAAAAATCACATCGCTAGTAAGTGACGTACTTGGCCAAGGTTTCCTGATTTCAGAAATGTGAATAGCCTTAATCATTCTTCTCCATTTAGGTTTACTTGCAGAAGTCATAGACTGAAAATGAAATATTTAAATGACTAAACCCTGATATGTAATTTACTGTGAGTTTTACTATAACCTCTAAGTAGTGATCTTGGATTATGCCACAGACAATGAGCTATTTTGGTTCTCTAATGACATTACATTGGGTGGAGAGTCTAGTGACAGAGACATTGACGTTAAAATTTAAAATTACTGAGTGAAGCTGGAAAAGAAAACAAATGAAATTCAGCAGGGATGATTCAATTAAAGGAGTAAAGAGTAGAAGGGGGAAGAATATAAATATAGAAATAATCTTAAAACAATGCCTAAGAGAGGTTCATGCGAAATGTCAGAAAAGTTCAGTGGAGAAAAATCAAATCTCCTCTTGTTTCAAGTCAAACTTACAACGTTGTACTGCTGGAGGGGCCCACATTCTGATTTTAGTCTATGGGCCCAGGGGTGCCTTTCCCATGGAATACCCAGTATATTATTTATTTAAAGGATCAGGAAAACTTTTAAGATGGCCCTTGAGGTATTAATACCAATATAACAGAAAACCTTTAACTATGTTTCTGGACTTTTTCTTTCAGCTTTGCTAATTGTGGATCAACTCTGGCTACAAATCAGTAATCTCCTTTCATGGTGATACTGTCATTGCAGCAGTTTCTATGCTCACACCAACATTCTTCAGAATCCAGAGCAGAGTAGAGCACAAGTGTCTGAGGATTCCTTGCCAAAGTCCTGGGGTTCACTGTGTTTGACTGGCCTGGGTCACATGGTTAACAGCTACACCTCTTAGAGGAGCCACGTCTCCCGATGCATCTGGATTCCAAATGGAAATTAGCAGGATTTCAAAAGGAAAAAGAGATGCCCCCAGAGTGTCCAGAGCAGAAGGTGAGGGAATATCAGGCAGAGGGAATTATTTTAGAAAAGTATCAGGGCAAGATTAGGATTTTGGTTTTGTTTATTTTTCTCTTTGGTGCCTATAATAATAATTGACAGTGCTCAATATATTTTTATTAAACGAATGAATGAATGAAAGAAAATGAATGAATGAAACCATATTTCACTTTGGCTGCAGCAAACAATGTACATAAAGGAAAATGTAACGTAGTCAGTGTATTGAAGGCAGGCACACAGAAACCAAATTTAATAAACTGCATAAAGCAATGATCATGTTTAACTATTCTTGATGCAGTTTCGATACTGACCAGCTATTAGCCAGCTGCTCCTCAATGCCATGCTTGCTCCTGGATGACTTTTTCTACTGCTCTAGCAGTGAGTGTGAGAATAGGCACATCACTTTTGACCACAGCCTAAGCCAGCTATAAATAGGAATGTGTACGCCTTCTGTAAAAAATAGTCATACACTGCATTCCAAAATAAAACAAAAAATGAAATGTGTTTGCATCATCTGCTGCTTGAGATTACCTGCACCGCTGCTCTTCTCCATTAGTGTGGGTAATTGGGCAGAGACTGTACACAATGAAAAATGGGGAATCAGTGGCTATGGACAAACACAGTGTAAGGGATCTGGGGTTATGGTTGATCACTAGCTGAATTAGTCAGAGGTGGTTTCTTTTGTTAAAAACAAAACTCACAAAATCCTCCTCTGAACTTTTAACCAGAAATTATAATAGATGAGGTTTAGATGTACAATAACAAGAATGGCCAAACATTGTACATTCAAGAAAAGCTGACTTTCAGAATAGTTAATTTAGCATGTTATATGCTTATTCAATTATACTGTCCTTGCTCATATTTGGGAAACTCTTCTTTTGGTGTAGCCTTAAATTTATGACTAAGAAGACTCATCTACTTATTTTATTTTGCTTTACTTCACTTTACTCTTATTTTGCTTTGTTTTATTTTGCACAATGGAAAAGACAAAATACTCATTAGTCACCATACTTCAAATAACTGGATTGTTTCTAAAAATTAAATCCCATTTTCAACATTAATGATGAGTTCATGCCAAGGACCATCAAAAGAATGTGCTGCAGGGTCAGAAGAAGATTCCAAAGAGAAATTCTAAATTCAACTTGACCAACAGATGATCACCTGAGAAAGACGACATTTTCTCAGGGTAAGTTTATTTCACCACTCAAGAACTTAGCTGTATGTACCTACTCTAAAAGTTTTTACGAAAGCATCAGGATTGATGTTAGACATCTTCTTTCCAGAGCCCATGCCAGATATACTAGACAACTGCATGAGCATGGACAGCTACACTTGTCCGTAATATTGATAAGCCAATATTATGTTGGTATACACCACTTTATAGACTCAACATTTTAACTATAAAATGCGCTAAACTTTTTTTCTAATACTTAATATTGGTCATATTCATGGTGATCATTTTCTTGTTAGATAACTTCTCTCTGATGATCATTTTCTTGTTAGATAACTTTTCTCTGAGTTCCTGATTAATAAAGATGGGGAACTATGGAGAAAATCTGAAAGAGCACCTAGAGTGGTTACAATCAATTCCATAAATTCTTTTTAAAAATTGTGGTAAGAATGACCTAAAGTAGAATTCACCCTTTTTAGTGTACATTTCCATGAATGTTTGACAAACACATACAATTATAAAACCCCTAGTACAGTCAATATGTAGTAGTTTCATCCCGTAAAAAGATCCCCTGGTGCCTCTCTGTAGAAAAACCCTCCCCACTCTACCCTGATAACTAGTTACCTGTTTTCGGTCCTTATAGGTTTGATTTTTTTGGCGTCATATAAATAGAATTGTGGAGTAAGCAGTCTTTGAGTCTAGCTTCTTTCATGTAGTATAATGTATGTGAGATTCAACCAAGTTGTGAGTATCAATACTTTGTTCACTTCTTGATTGCTAAGTTGAGTTCATTTTATGGATAAACTACTGTTTTATTCACAAATTGCAGGGCATGTGAGTTGTTTCCATTTTATGGTAGTTATGAATGAAACTGCTGCAACATCCATGTCCAGGTTAAAAATGATTATGTTTTCATTTCACCTCAGTAAGTACCTATGGGCTGTTCACTGGGTCATATAATAAATGCATGTTTAAATTGAAAAGACATTGATGAACTATTTTCCAAAGTAAATATAGTATTTTAAAGTCTCCCTAGAAAGGTGTCATTGTTTCAGTTGTTCCTCATCCTCCCCAGAACATGGTATTGTCAGTATTTTTTATTTTAGCTATCCTAATATGTATAAAGAGGCATCTCATTGTGATTTTAATTTTCATTTGTGTTAAGCATATTTTCATATGCATGTTTGTTAACTAGTCTCATTGGTGAAGTATCTGTTCAATTGTTTTATCATTTATTGTTATTCGTTTGCTTTTATGAGTGTTGAGAGTTTTTTTAGATAGTCTGGGTAAAAGTCCTTCATTATACATAAATATTACAAATACTTTTCCCAACACATTGCTTATTTTTCATTTTCTTATTGAAGAGCAAAGGTTTTTAATTTTGATAGGGTCCAATTTGCCAGTTTTTGAAAATGTGGTTCTTGCTTTCAGGTATCTTAAATCGTTGCCTTGAACGGAAGGTCACAATGATTTTCTCCTGTGTTTTCTTCTAGACTATTTTGTTCAATTAGGTGAACACGTCTGTGTTTTCACAAGCACAACAATTTATTGATTAGTATCTCTTCACAGAAAGTCCGAAAATCATGTAGTTTGTACTCTCCAATATTGGTCTTCTCTTTCAAACTTGTTTTGCTACTGTAGATTAGTTCCTTCCTTTCCCAACACATTTTAAAATAGGTTTTTCAATTTCTACAGAAAAAAAATCCCAGTTGGATTTTGATAGGTTTTGCATTGAATCTATAGGTAAATGTGGAAATAATTGACACCTTAATATTCAATTTTCCAAACTATGAATACAACACAGTTCTCCATTTGTTTAGGTCTTCTGTGATTTCCTTCATCAGTGTTTTGTAGATTATAGCACAGATGTGCTCTTGTACAGATTTTGACTTACACCTATTTCAAACTTTTTGATGCCACTGAAAATTATGCTTTCGAAAATTTCAATTTACAATTGTTCACTGCAAATGCATAGAAATAAAAGTGATTTTTGGTTATCAAATGTGTATCTTGCAACTTTTTTAACTTATTTATTAGCTGTCTTGGAATTTTGTTGTCGCTGTGGTTACCTGAAGTCTCATCTTAACTTCCCTGTGAGCTTATACTTCAGACAGGGTCTGTCTCAGAGTTTTTGACAGACAGAGAGACTCAACCAGGGGTAGACTCCTCATACTTCTTACTCTGCCTGGCCTGTGGTTGAGAGGGTGTGATGTTGTTCTCTGTTATCCTGGTTCATCCTCAGTCTCAGGTAGCCAGGTCTTGGAGTGGAGCTTTCTCAGGGATCCTGCCCCTCAGTAAGTCTGGGTCCAAGTCAGTTTCCTGCCTCTTTCTCAGCCAGTGGGTCTTCACATGTGTCCTAGGGGAAACAGTTTTTGCTGCCTTTCCTAGTTGCCTAAGGCTTTTGCTCTTAAGGAAAGAAAGTTCTAGGCTAGGCTTCATGGCTTTTTTGCAGCAGTGTTCACTTCTTACCTTCAGGCAGCACCACGAGGAAGGCTTCCACTCCCACTCCATCCCGAGTCTTTTTTGTGAGCATCCTGTGAGGTCTGGGGAGAAGAGTTTGCAAGTGGCTGTAAGCTCCCCTAGTGTCTGTTGTGGCTAGGGTTCTATGCTCTCACCCTGGCTCACACTTGATCTTGAGCAGTTTGCTGAAGATTCTAGCTGAAATTTCTTTCTTGCTTGCGTGACAAACCTGTCTTCCTCCTGAGCTGTGCCCTAGGTAAGCCAGTGCTGAATCCTTCTCCTTGAAGTTTCCTGTCTTTCCTTAGATTTCAGGCTATGGGTTGGTTTGTGAACCTTTGGTTTCAATGAGTTTTTAGAAGGATGATTTGTAGATTTACCTTATTTTTTTTCCTTCTTGCTAGGGTAAGAGTGGTACTTTTCTGCCTTTCTACATCCTAAGTGGACATTGGAATTCTGTTTTAGTCTTATCCATAATTTTTTGTCTGTCAGTAATAAATTCAAGTTGATTTTCAATTTTGAGTGATTGGCACAAAATAGCAGAGTGACAATACATAGGCAATTTATTTTTTTCATTTTATATTATGCTATGTAAAGCATAATTATACCCATCCCACCCTTACGTCCATGACAAGATTATCAATCCTGAGTACCTTCTATGCAGGCTTTCTTTTGGAGTGGTAATTTTCATTTGGCTAGGCTACAGTTACATGATATTACATCCTTTTATGTAATAAAATGGTGGGAAATGGTTCTTTCTCTCTAAATATTATTTCTTCTATCTGTTGGCTAAGGAAGTCTCTTTTACGTTCTCTTATAAAAGATTTTTCTTAATATATCTTTTGAGTATTTCTCATTTCCTACAAGTTGTTACTTCTCTTGACCCAACTTTACTTTGAAAGGAATTCCCTGCATAAACTCTAGAGTACTTTTTGCAGTTTTCAGAGAAATTGCGATTCCTGTCTTTCATGAGCTCCCAGATCGCTTCCTGGGTGAAAAACACTAGTATCTATTTCATGATCTTTTTTATAAGCCTTCCCCTTTCATTTCAAGTTCTGATTTTTTAATGACAATGTCAAGTAGGTGCCTGTCAAGACTGACTTTTGTACTTTAATCTACCCTGACCTCTCTTGGTTTATAAAAACCTTGTTCAAAATGTTATTTTCTGTGTAATTAAGGCTTTTGTACTCTGTCTTACCTTTTATAAGCTTGTCCCACCTTTCCAGCCTTATTTTTTACTCATGATGTAGTGGAAATAACTCTGAACTTTGAGACAGGAGACTGAGTTCTAGTCTGAATGTGGCCAGTATTTTTTAAAATTTTTAATTAAAGATACAGTTTCTTTTTACTCCTCTGGTCGGAAGCACTGCCTTATTTCAATCTCGACAAAAAAATATATACATACCTATTTTATTTTCCCCTGAATGTCTTTACAGTATGCTGTTTGGATGTTTTCATTTTAGAAAATTGTTCTTGATTACTAATTTCACTATATTTTTTCAGAGAAGAGTAAAAGGTTGAGCTGTTCATTTTTAACGAAAAACAAACAAACATATTTCAATGTTTCAGCAATTCTGGTATTGCTAGAATTTTCACTCCAGATCTGCCAGTATCTTTAAAATATTACTTCAGATTTTTATCTGCCAGCAGAGGAATGGTGAAATTCAGTTGGTTTTACCAGCATTGTTAAAAAAAAAAAAAACTAATATAACATGTATAAGTCGTACTTTTTATTAAGAAATTTGGACCTACAGAAAAAGCAGTGTTTTGGAGACATTTTTATAGACTTTATGATCTTTTGTATTTTCCTCTTTCTCACCATATATTTGTCTCTGTACCCTTCTTTCATTAAAAAAGACGCATTTTTTAGAGCAATTTTAGGTTTATAGAAAAATTGATCAGAAAGCACAGACCATTCCCATATGCACCTTCCTCCCACACTTTAGTTGCCCCTAATATTAACATCTGGCATTAGTGTGGTGCATTTATTGCAATTGGTGACCCAATATTGATACATTTTTATTAACAAATTTCATAGTTTACATTACAGTTGATGCTGTGTTGTGCATTTTGTAAGTTTTGACAAATGTGTAATTGCATGTATCTACCATTACAATATCTTATGGAATAATGGTTTAACTGCCCTAAAAATATCCTCTGCTCTATGTATTCATCCCTCCCTCCATCCCCCTGAATTCCTAGCCACCATTGATCTTTCCACTGTCTCCAGACTTTTGTCTTCTTCAGAATGTTATATAGTTAGAATCATATGGTATGTAACCTTTTCACATTGGCTTTTTTCACTCAGCAATATTAAGATTTCCTCAAAAATTTTTGTGGTTTAACATCTCATTTCTTTTTATCACTAAATTATATTCTATTGTATGAATGTACCACAGTTTTTTATCAACCCATTAGTGGATAAAAATTTAATGTTTTGGTTGCCTCCCAGTCTCAGCAATTATGAATAAAGTTGCTATAAAAATCCCTCCTTCATTTTCGTAAGTGACAAACAAATCACAGCTTCCTTCAGAATGGTTTCTTACCCAAGGTCACTAAGAGCTGCACTCCACTGAGTTGTAGCTGATTGGGAGGAAGACAGCACGTGACCCAAGATGGCCATGCCATCTATTACATTTCTTGCCGAACTGAAGAGTGTCATACAGTGGTCTACTCTTAGTGTTCTATACAATAGCCACAGCCTATAATAGATATTGCCAAAATCAATCAAAATCTCTCTTTTGGAGTTTGAATTCAAAGTATTCAGAAATCAAAAACCAGTTTGTTGGTTTAAAACTTTGCTGGAAAGAGAAATGGGTGTATACTTCCAGAGATAACTATTTAAAGAGGTTACTAAACTCAGAAGAAGTAACAGAAGAGAAGAGGCAATTAAACTAGAAGACACTTCAGCCAAAGGGGAACTCCAGCAGATTTATAGCCTTGTCTGGACTTGTCCAGGAGTAACACTGTAGTGTCAATAGCCTCACTGAAAACAAACTTAGCGGATAGAAAGGACATTTAAATATCTCAAGTCGGATATCTACTTGGTAACATGGTAGGAAATTTTTCCTTTAGTTCCTATGTGTGTTAATCTGGAATTTCATTAGTTTTTTTTTTTTTTTTTAATTAACCTTTGAGCTCTTATTAAGAGTATAAAAACAAGAACTGCTGATGCCAGTGACTGGTTAAGACTAATAAGAAAATATGAGAGATAAAGGAAAAAACAGTGAAAGTAAGGTTATATCTGTGAAGGAGATACTTTAATATTATAATACTGCTGTTTGTAAAATATATCTCAATTGTCTTTTCTATTTATTTTTGTAAAAAATTTCAAAATAATGGCCAAATTTGGTAGCTCATGCCTGTAATCCCAGCACTTTGGGAGGCCAAGGCGGGTGGATCACTTGAGGTCAGGAGTTCCAGACCAGTCTGGCCAACATGGTGAAACCCTGTCTCTAATAAAAATACAAAAATACAAAAATTAGCTGAGCATGGTGGTGCATGACTGTAGTCACAGCTACTTGGGAGGCTGAGGCAAGAGAATCTCTTAAACCTGGGAGGTGGAGGTTAGAGTGAGCCGAGATGGTAATAGAGTGATTCTGTCTCAAAAAATATATATATACACATACACATATATATGTGTGTATATATATGTATATATATGTGTATATGTATATATGTGTGTCTGTATATGTATGTGTGTGTGTGTGTATATATAAAATATTTTTCCAGAAGTATGCCATTAGCTATTTTTACTTTCCCCCTTACCCCCAAAAGACCCGGTTGTCCTCCCAGAAAAAATTGGTACATAAATCTAATTGAACATAAGCATTTATGTATCTTAATGGATAGAATTTATGTTAATATTTTTCATAGCATAATATAAACAATATTATAAAGGGAGAAGGAATAAGAAGGCTGCTGCTGCTGCTGCTACTGATGATGCTAATGAGGATAATGATAGGGTAGCATTTCCTAATCCATGATTCTGATCCTGGCATAGGAGTTAGTGGTTTACACTAATTTTTCCATTTAATTTTTATGATAAACATATATGAACTTAAGCAAAGAAGGATTAAGTGATAGTGATTAAGCAAAGTTGAAGTTGGAATAAAAAAAAGTTGACTGTGATACCATACAGACATGGCAGCCAATGAGAAGGCCCAGGCACAATGAAAAACGGAGCATTTGCAGTAGGGAAGGGCAGATAACAAGTGACCAATTCTGCAGATGTACCTCTGTGGGTCCCCCAAGAAAGACTCAAAGTGATGCCTCCATCAGACAGAGCTTATTTTCAAGAAAGCCTAGAGAGCTTCCTTCTACTGGCTATTTTTATGACTATGAAGAAAGCGTACCTTCTCCACTCCACCCTCCCCCACCCCAATCTATTTCTCTACCAGTTATTATAAATGCCAAAATCTAAGGCTGAAAGGATTAATTTGCACTATGCCTAAGTTCTTTCCTTTCATATATTCCAAATTTCTCAATTATTTCCAATTGTAAGATTTCTCTGACCCCAGGGCTAATGCCTGTCAATTATATTAAATTTACTTTACATAACTTAGGTTGTCTTACTTCTCTTAGATGCCTGCTTAACCACCAGTGCAGCAATTTCAACTTGAAACACAGTACTGAAGTAGGTATAAAGGCAAAAGATTGGGTAATTGCAGGTACTCTTTATGAACAGCCTGCAAGAAGTTCATCAAATTTCCAATAACTAATTATAATTGTAGTCATTTTCGGGGGAGAAACTGAAGAGAACTATTTGTCTTCAGAGAAGAAGCTTAAGCGAACCATTTGTCTTCTGGAAACCGCTTATGAAAAAAATTTTTCACAAATTTTATTTCTATCAAAGACACAGAAAGTCTGATACTAGAAGAATTCTGACATATAAATCTGTTTATTTTTACATATGTATGATTCCACAGATCGTGTTGCTTATAATTCCTATCTGTTTTAAGTTAACTTGTGTCCTTAACTGAGCAAGGCAATGCAACATTATTTTGTGAGAAATCTCTGGAACTAAGCACATCCCAGAATAATTTCAAGTGATAATGTTAAATGAGGTACAAATTACAGGGAAATGCAGTTTGAAAATGTTGCCTAATGAATAGGAAAAAATATTTGAAGCATCAGTAAGAGGTTAAAAATTAAGATTCAAAGACGAAATTTAGAAAGATTTTGAACGTTGCATCAAAGCAAGGATAAAGCAACTCCTACTCCCAGGAAGCCCATGGTTTTGGAGCAGCAATCAAAGCTGTTCTGGAAAAGTTTGAGGGCAGAATGGATGGCCCCCCTGTACTTGAGCTCTCATTTCTGGCTACTAGCTGAGAGAGAAATGGCTGCTGGGGGAAAAAAAGAGACTTTAATACTGGCTGCCTAGTGTGATAAAATGTACCCTGAACCTGGAAACGCCCATTAGTCCTTCATTCCTACTAAATCCAATGGCAGAAAAAGAGATAAAGTCACACATACATACGTGAACAAACAAAACCAACGGAGCCAAAAATTTGGTGAGTGTACAAAAACTTTAGCTTTACTTAAAGTGATCATCTTCTGATAATACAACATACGAATTCTGAGGATTTACATATTGAAATCTCATTTTATAACATTTCCACTCAAGCCATCCCATAAAACTTGCAAACTTGCAATGCTGCATTGAGCTCATTAAATAGTGCCAATATTTATAAAGATAATTCAAAATATAGTGCTCCTTTGTAAAATTCTTAGCAAGAGAATTAAATTTATACTGATGCAATATATTATACTGTTGTTGAAGTTAAATAGAAGTTCAGCAATAGTTACATTAGGAGGGCTGCCAAATAGACAAACATAAAAGTCAGGGAAGTTGACTTGACTGGGAGAGGTTAGCAAGTTTCTGGCAGCTGTCTTTGCTACCTGTCACTTGGTGACTGGAGTATTGATCCTGAGAGTTAGTTCTTCAGGCTCCATCCTGTCATACATGTTTGTCTTTATTACCTGTTTCATCTGGCAGCTATTTGGTGTGACCACAGTTCTAGTTCTAACAACTGGATTTTAGAATTACAGAGTCTTAGAGTTAACAGGCATTCTGCAGATCACCGACTACTATCCACCATTAACTCATTAACTGAGTCCCTTTTGGAGGATCTAGGACCCACTGCCATGTAGCCTCTGCTAAAATGCCTCGGGGATCAGGAACTCAGAACTCAAATATTGTTGCGGGGGAGGCTTGTTAGAAAGACCCTTTTTAGAACTGAAATCGGTTCTCCCTAGGACTAGGTGTGAGCATTTAAAGGGTGGCTAGCAGCTTGTTACATTTTCAATTGATCATTGAACAGGAAGTCAAGAGTAGAGTGGTCTTTCTGTCTTCAACACAACTGTCATAGTTTCTGCAGCACGGAAAACTAGATTTAGAAGTCAACTGGATTCAAAATCTGAATCTCATTCATTCCCTCCTGTCTCATCACAACTTTTTCTCTATCAATACCCTAGGTTCACAAGGGAGATATGAGCACATACATATGGAAATAAACACCACGCGAGCATGTGCGCACACGCACACACCCCTGTATGGACAAAATTGCACACATTAGTCTTAAGGATATTTTGCCCTTAACCCCAAAGCCATCCTCTGTGAGCTGGTTGAATCCTATGCAGGACTCTCTTGCCTATAAAAGGCAGCCAACTTTCTACTGCATGCAGTCCATAAGCATGCATATTATGAAGAGGAAATAGAAACTGTTCTTTGAAACTGGAAAATAGGTGTTTCTTGTTTGTTTGCTTTCTAAAATTTAAGAATTACTCTGCCTAGTGTAGCTATGCAATTCTTAGTTTTCAAGCAAAGCATCCTCTAAGACAAGGGTGGGAAACAGAAAATTTCAAAACAGACCACAGCCTAATAAAGTCTAATTTCTCCATCCAGTCTGGTTGGCTTTGATCCCTCTGCATCTTGTGGTTATGATTCTACAAATCTATCAGGTGTTAGTTTCTCAACTACTCTTTGGGGCTTTCACATCAGATAACATATCTATATATATGTATGTCAAATAGCCAAAGAAAATTACTTAGAGAGGCACTGAAAAATAATGAATGAGTTTTTGGCACAAATCCTTTAGGTCATGCTCAAGTAATTCATTTCAATGCCTTGCCTCACAGCTGAACTTTTTAAGGTAATTTTTGAATTGAGTTACCAATGAACCATTATCAAGTAAAAGAGCTTCATTGGGACCTGTTCCATTATAATATTCAATAGAAGTCCCATTTGGCTTTGCAGTTTGCTCTGTGTAACTAAAGTAAGATAATTTTCATGTTGTTCACTAGAACAATTCAATTTGAATGAATAATGAATAGTTATCCTTGGAAAACACAAAGCGGACACAATGTCTTTAGTATTAAGTTCAAGGAACCCAATATCTGTGCCCTGAATCTGGATCTTCTTTAGTATTTTGGCGTGTGACCTTTGGCAAGGCATTTTAAATTTAATGAAACCAAATTTATCTATACACTGTAGATAATTTCATGAGAATACTAATTACCCAAGTCATCTGCATGAGACTTGGGGATATAAAAACTGAAGAGATACAAAGAATTAACTTGCAAGTCATGAGCGCATATACCACAAGTTGGGGCTGTTGCAAAGTTTTACTTTTTCTTGGGTCTTATAGTAGAAATCTGTCACATTTTTGGCCGGGCACAGTGGCTCACGCCTGTAGTCCCAGCACTTTGGGAGGCTGAGGTGGGTGGGTCACGAGATCAAGAGATCGAGACCATCCTGGCCAACCAACATGGTGAAACCCTGTCTCTACTAAAAACACAAAAATTAGCTGGGTGTAGTGGCGCACACCTGGAGTGCAGTGGCGCAATCTCGGCTCACTGCAACCTTCGCCTCCTGGGTTCAAGTGATTCTCCTGCCTTAGTCTCCCAAGTAGCTGGGATTACAGGTGCATGCCACCATACCTGGGTAATTTTTGTATTTTTAGTAGAGACGAGGTTTCACCATGTTGGTCAGGCTGGTCTCAAACTCCTGACCTTGTGATCCACCCACCTCGGCCTCCCAAAGTGCTGAGATTACAGGCGTGAGCCACCGTTCCCGGCCTTAACTGTTATTTAAAACTATATTCAACACAGTTTAATCTCACAAATGAAACATGAGACAGACTTATCAGCACTAGGTACATGCCCAGTAGTTTAGACATCCTATGTATAAGACGCTGTGGTATTCCACCCTATCCATCCTTTGGGACCAAGGCACTTATTTTCAGAGCTTCAAGGGATGACAGCTACTGATGACTCACATCTGAGTCCCTTATCAAGACTTGTCTTCAGCCAAAGAGAGTTGCCTTGTCCAGTGTTACATCTGCATCTGATGAGCCGTTGATGCAGAGGTATTAAAGCCTGGCCACCTTGCCTAGGATTGGGACAGTTCTGGATGGCTATATCAATTTCAGAGCTCCCTGCAGAACTGGCCGAGGTCTCTGTTTAAACTGAATCACACTTAAATTTCTTCCTCTCCCCAAGCCTTTTTCCCTTACTCCCTTAAAGTTTTTCCCCAAATTACTCTCCAACAACCCTCCTGCCAGCAAGTACCCATATCAAAGTCTGTTTCTCAGGTAACCCAACTCAAGTCACACTAAGACAAGTCTTGACACCATGAATTCTGGGACAACATTCTTTCTGGGCTGTTAAGGATCTCTAAGCAATTGGCACTTGGTAATGAAACTTTCTTTAGTGGCCATACATGAAGTCTCTATGCCTTAGAAATATTATGGCCTGGTATAACCTAATATTATGCTGCAATTTAAATGTAAATATGTTTTGGATGTAATAGTATATTGGCTTTTCCCTGAATGTTTTATAATGACGTGCGGGTTACTTGTCCCTGGAAAGCCCAAACACTGAGTAACTGATGCACTCAGTGCTTTCTTGGTCAATCTTATCGATGGTGCTACAGTCAAACTGTCCATTAAGTTAATGTGTTCAATGACCAATTCTCGAGGATAGACTATGGCAACAAGGCACACATTCAGTTAATGCTGTCGTTTTGCATTCTCTAAGGTCACCTTAAGAAAGCTATTTCTGGCCAGCGCAGTGGCTCACACCTGTAATGCCAGCACTTTGGGAGGCCAAGGTGGGTGGGTCACGAGGTCAGAAGTTCAACACCAGCCTGGCCAAGATATCGAAACCCCATCTCTACTAAAAATACAAAAATGAGCCAGGCATGGTGGCAGACACCTGTAATCCCAGATACTTGGAAGGCTAAGACAGAGAACTGATTGAACCTGGGAGGTAGAGGTTGCAGTGAGCCAAGATCATGCCATTACACTCCAGCCTGGGTGACAGAGTGAGACTTCATAAAAAAACATAAAAAACAAACAAAAAAAAAAACATTTCTACAATGACTGGACAAGGACAGAACCTATGAGGACATACCAGCCCCTCCTCTCCAAAACTTAGATTAAGGTGGTAAAAACTTAACTTTTTGTTTTAATTGATGATTATCCTTCTCTTCCTCACTGAAAGAGAGGACACGGTGATAATTAATGCTTCTGATGTATTTAAATACATTTTGAATCTTTTTCTCCACATCAAGCTCCTAGTCATATGGGAAAATCTAGTTGCAAATCTCGAACTAGAAATGATAATAAACCAATTCAAGAGACATTTGCATATTGAATTTTTTAATGTTTCCTCTTAAAATCATCTTATTTCTTGAAAGGAAAATACATAATTAATATGGAAAGTTATAAAGCAAAAAAAAGAAAAGTCCCCTCTATTCCACAAGTCCCTCTCACTAAAGGTAACTACTGTTGATACTTTGGCAGAGGGTTAAGGGAGGACCTTGTAGGGAACAAAAGCATACATGTATGCGCATGAGCTCATGTGTACACACAAATGTGCAGGAACTTTCACCAGTCAGTTGCCGCTGCAGTAGAGATTCCCTCTGTTCAGAGCTCAGGAAAAGGGACTTTGAGGAACCCTCTTTGGTTGTGAGTTTCCCTAGAATGAAGTCATTAGAATCTCAATGTGAGGCTGCCTCAAGCACAGGTGAGTTCACTGAGCAGTTTCTATCTACCTCTGATTCTGTTTGTTTTCACAGTACGTGACTCCAGCCATGAGGAACAAAGCTGTTGCCTGCAGATAAAATGTCACATAAACACGTTGACAAGCGTAGAAAACATATGGTGAAGTTGGTGCATGTTGTTAAGTGTAAATATCATTTGAAATCATCTTTTTAATTACTGCACACTTGGCTGTGATGATATGAAACCAAAATATCTGGTTATTCCATTAAAGAGTCAGCCAAAAAAAAAAAAAAAAAAATGGGCAACTGATTTAGAATATATCCCATATATGGCCAGGCGTGGTGGCTCATGCCTGTAATCCCAGCACTTTGTGGGGTGGAGGCAGGTGGATCATCTGAGGTTGGGAGTTCGAGACCTTCCTGGCCAACCTGATGAAACCCCATCTCTACTAAATACAAAAAGAAATTAGCTGGGTGTAGTGGCGGGAGCCTGTAATCCCAGCTACTGGGTAGGCTGAGGCAGGAGACTCGCTTGAACCTGGGAGGCGGAGGTTGCAGTGAGCTGAGATCATGCCACTGCCCTCCAGCCTGGGCGACAAGAATGAAACTCCATCTCAAAAGAAAAATATATTTATATAAAAATATATATTTTAAAAATTTCACCTCTACATTTATTTTATGATAAAAAACACTAAGACAATAAAAAAAAAAAAAAAATAAATAAATGTATAATTTTATTCATTGTATCCTTCTTTAATGCTCATTTAATCCTTTATTCAGACATTTATTGACAGCCAACTTTGTGTTAGGCTGAGTTTCAGATATTGGAGATACAGCGGGGGCGGGGGCATGGCCAATTAAGTTCTTGACTTCCAGTGCAAACATTTAGTGAAGTATACAGACTGATTGACTTAAATATTTATTTTTAACTGGTTTATTGAATGGTCTAAACATCATGGACTTTATTTTTCTTAAACCATTGACATTTAAGATGCTTGATCATGAGGCATATTTTGTTCTTTCACTTTTTTTTTTTTTTTCTTTGAGACAGAGTCTTGCTCTGTTGCCCAGGCTGCAGTGCACTGGCACGATCGCGGCTCCCTGCAACCTCCGCCTCTGGGGTTCAAACGATTCTCCTGTCTAAGCTTCCTGAGTAGCTGGGATTATAGGTTCATGCCACCATGCCCAGATAATTTTGTTTGTATTTTAGTAGAGACAGGGTTTCACTGTGTTGCCCGGGCTGGTCTCAAACTCCTGAACTCAGGCAATCCACCCACCTCGGCCTCCCAAAGTGCTAGGATTACAGGCGTGAGCCACTGTGCCCCACCCCACTCTTTTTAAAACCTCCTTTTTATACCTGCTTAATTACTTCTAAGACTAGATTAGCAGCATGAGGGTTTAGAAGAAAAAGTCAAATGTGATACTCCAGCCAGCCAGCACTGTGCCTCCTCTAGGAGAGAAGCTGTCATGAGTGTCTGAGTTAATATCTAGCTCTTGAATTTTGGACAAAAGTCATGTTCTTCCAGGAACTCTCTCACTCTGCTTCACTCAGATATAGCTAGATAAGAAAAAAAAAAAAAACCCAAGGCAGAGAGAGGAAAATTCCTTTCTCCCTTTCTCCAGCTTTTAGCCTTCGGCCAAGACCTGTCACAGGCCAAACCTATGGGAAGTCGCCTGGCAGGGAAGCCTGAGAAATGCCAGGAGGAGCCAATATCTTCAGGTACAGAGCACAGCCAGAAGGGAAAGTGTGCATGTGAGGACTGGGGACCAGTTTGCAGGTTGTCACTTCCAGCTTTACTCCTACCTGAATTTAGTCTGGAGAACCAGAAGTGACTGACTTTTAATCATTTTTTACTTCTAGGCTCCAAAAAAAAATCCCCTGTTAGAGTCAGAAGAAAACTGAGAATTTTAAGTGATGAAACTGCAACTCACGGCTTCAATAGGCGTTAGAATTGCTTTCCCTAGGAAGCTTTGTATGTAGATCCTTAAACAGAAGGCAGCATGTGTCAGAAAACGGAAAGATAACATAAAGCAAATTCTTATAACCCTTGTGTGTTCCTAAAACCATATGTGTTGCACATTTTTCCTGGAATGTATTTAATTCATGAATAGTTGGTTTTATTTTTGTATTTTAGGTAAAAGTAAGGCAGTAAAAAAAGACAATTTTTTAACATCCTAGGATTTTTTCTTTTTTTTTCTCCGAAGAGTGTTTTTGTTTTTTTTTTTTTTAATTATTTTTATTTATTTTAACTTTTATTGTAAGTTCAGGGGTACATGTGCAGGTTTGTTATAAGTAAACTTGTGTCATAGGGGTTTGTTGTAAAGATTGTTTCGTCATCCATGTATCGTATTAAGCCTAGTACTCATTCGTTATTTTTCCTGATCATCTGCCTCCTCCTACCCTCCATAAAAGCAGTTTTGTTCTTTTTACTTTGGTATCATTTTATTAGTAATTAAGATGAATATACTTAAATATCAGACAGGTCTCTATACGCTAAAATGGAGTCACCAATAACATTATAAGATGGAAAAACAGGATTTTTATGTGTTTAGTGGGTTTCATTGCTTTATTGTAATTCTTTCAAAGTAAAATATAGATTTAATTATACTTAATTCAAAGAATAGTTACAATTTTAGAATTTTACATTTATTAAGGCACCACTTTGTATCCTAATGCTTTTCCATTCTACGTAGCATTTCTCAAATCAAATAATTTTTTATAATTTAAACTAGATTTATTCTTTGCAGGGTAAAGATGTTTCATAAAATTTTGTGCTTTCAGAAAAGCTACTTTACCCTGCCTTCCTCTGTAAATATTATGCAAAGTCATTTCTAAGTCATACTAATCAGATTAAAATGGATTATTTAAATCATCAGAGGTATAGATGTCAAACTTGTCATGGTTTTCCATTTTGATTTAAAAATCCTCATTGGACAGATGTCTAATCATCTTACTTTACATTTGTAGACACTTCTGTTTTACTCCCCAGGAAGGACAATTTTTTTCTATGTGGAGATTCCTCATATTTCAGATTTTTCTGCATTTGGCCCATAGACTGTAGCTCCTTTAGTCTTTTATTAAAAGGTTATGTTAAAATTCAAGTCACGCTGCTCATGTGAATCAAGCCCCACTCACTTTTCCATCTTAAGAGTAAAGGAAAACTAACTTTCATTGAAAGTGTTCATTTTGCAGATCAGTTAAATAATCTTTAAGCAATGGAATTTGGGGTCCTAGTTTAGCTGCTGAGGGTACAAAAATGTAACATACAGTTACTTTGCTCAAGGTGTTCATGATAGTTTTAAAATAATTTGGGCACCTTGTCTGATATGTTAACTTTAGTATCCAAAATTCTAATCTTCACCATTAATCATAATTTATTCACATTGTTATGCTAGCATAACCACCATCTACAATATATCCACATAACTATTTTCATTATATAAAAATGAAAATTAACCTACTAAACAATAACTTTCTATTCTCTTTGACTCCCCAGCCCGTGGCAACCATCATTTTACTATCTATCTTTATGAATTTACCTATGTACCTCATATGAGTAGAATTACACAGTATTTGTCCTTTGTGACTACTTTATTTCACATAACATGATGTCCTCAAGCTTCATTTATGTTGTAGCAAGTGTCAGAATCCTCTTTCGTTTTAAATTTGAATATTCCATTGTATGGATATAGCACATCGTGCTTTTCGTTCAGTTTTTTTTAACTTTTGAGACAGTCTCACTGTCACCCGGGCTAGAGTGCA
This sequence comes from Hylobates moloch, assembly GCF_009828535.3. Lineage (NCBI taxonomy): Eukaryota > Metazoa > Chordata > Mammalia > Primates > Hylobatidae > Hylobates > Hylobates moloch. Next base: position 30,593,825 of record NW_026652281.1, read on the forward strand.
GTGGCATGATCTTGGCTTACTGCAACCTCCACCTCCCCGTTCAAGTGATTCTCCCACCTCAGCCTCCCAAGGAGCTGGGACCACAGGTGTGCACCACCAAGCCCATTATCCATTCAGCTTTTAATAGCCACTTAGATTGCTTCTACGTTTGGCTATTGTGAATGATGTTGCTGTGAACATAGGTGTGCAAATATCAATTTGAGTCCTTGCTTTAATTGTTTTAGGGACATATCCAGAAATGAAATTTCTAGATTATATAGTATTTATACTTTTAATTTTTTGAGAAACTGCAATACCATTTACCATTAATGGCTGCATAATTTTACATTCTTACCAACAGTGCATAAGGGTTCCAATTTCTCCACATCCTCACCAACGCCTGTTATTTTCTGCGTGTTTGATAGTAGCCATTCTAATTGGTGTGAGGTAGTGTCAATTGTAGCTTTGATTTGTATTTCCTTACTGGCTAGTGATGTTGAACATCTTTTCATGGGCTTGTATATCTTCTTTGGAAAAATGTCTATTCACGTTCCTTGTCCATTTTTTAATTGAGTTCCGTTTGCTTACTTGTTGAGTTGTAAGTCTAAAAAATTTAAGTTAATTATTTAAGCAAACATTTATTGAGCACTACTTATATATCAAGTGTTAATTATATTGAGGCAGTTTCATTAGAAATTTTATTTCTACATGGCATATGGAAATTCACTTCATTCTGGCTTATATTCAACTAATGTAACTCATCCTATGTTGTTAGAGTCAAAACAGTGAAAGAATTACTTCTATGAGACAAAAGAGAATCTTAGAATTTTTTTCCTTGTAATTGATTAAGGCACCACCTAGAAACCTTATGGTGCTCTAGTGTTTTAAGTTTACTGTTTAATTGTACTGGACAAATTACAGTAAGAATAAATTACTTTTTTACATAGAGCAATTTTCAAGCAATATCCCCTCAAGCTTGTAATAACAGAATTTAGTATTTATATGGGATTATAAACTATCTAGGTATCTGCTGATGATCACTTTTGGAGTCAATTGAGTTATCGGAGAAACAGAATAATGGAGAAAATCATCTTCCATATGTAATACTTAAAACCTGATAAAAGCGGTCTTCGTTAAAAGTAAAAGGTCAAATAGCTTTCAAATTTCCTTCTTGTTTTATAATTTTGCAAAAATATACAAAGTAAAGTTTTCTTAGTTTTCTCTTTGCTAGTTTGCATTTTTGTCTTTTCTTTGTAATCGGAGTTAACTTGTCATCAGTTTAAAATAGGTGGTTTTAAGATTTTACTTGCAAGCCTCATAGTAACCACAAAAAATCCTACAACAGATACACAGAAAATAAAAAGCAAGAATTTTTTAAAAATACCAGAGAAAAACACCTTTATACAGGGGAAAACAGAAAGGAAGAAAGAAAAAAAGAGGACCAACAAAACAATCAGAACACAAATAAAAAAAATGGTGGCAGTAAATCCTTACTTATCAGTAATAACATTGGATGAAAATGGACTCCAAGACACATAGTGAGGCTGAATGGATTAAAAAACAAAACCCAACCATAAGCTGCATACAAGAAACTAAATTCAGTTATAAAGACACACATAGACTGAAAAGAAAGGGATTGAAAAGATATTTCATGTAAATGGAAAACAAAAACAAAATGAGTAGGAGTAGCTGTACTTAGAAAAGATAGATTTCAAGACAAAAACTGTAAAAAAAACTAAAAAGAAAATGAGCACGAGTAGCTGTACTAACATTAGATAAAATAGATTTCAAGACAAAAACTGTAAAAAAGGGGTCATTATATAATATTAAAAGGATCAATGCAGAAAGAGGATATAACAGTAGTAAATATATATGCACCCAACATTGGAGCATCCAGTATATAAAGCAAATATTATTAGAGCTAAACAGAAGGATAGACACCAATACAGTAATAGCCAGGAACTTCAACACCCCACTTTCAGCATTGGACCAATTATCCAGACAGAAAATCAGGAGAGAAACATCAAACCTAATCTGAACTATAGAACAAATAGGCCTAATAAATGTTTGCAAAGAATTTCACCAAATATCTGCGGAATACATTCTTCTCTGTAGCACATGAAACATTTTTTAGAATAGACCATATATTAGGCCACAAAATCAGTCTCAAACAATTTGAAATCACATTATCTTTTCAGGCCACGTGGTATAAAATTAAATATTTACAACAAGAGGAACTTTAGAAATAATACGAACACATGGAAACTAAACAATATGCTCCTGAATGACCATCAGGTCAATGAAGAAAGTAAAAAGAAAATTTTTAAATTTCGTGAAACAAATGAAAATGGAAACACAACATATCAAAACCGATGTAATAGAGGAAAAAAAAGTCCTACTAGGGAAGTAAATAGCAACTAACACCTACATCAAAAAAGTAGAAAATTTTAAAATAAACACCCAAAGATGCATCTTGAAGAACTAGAAAAGCAAGAGCAACTCAAACACCCCCAAAATAGAAGGAAATAATAAAGATTAGAGCAAAAATAAATGAAATTGAAACCAAAAAAATACAAAATATCAATAAATGAAAAGTTGGTTTTTAGAAAAGATAAAATCTACAAAACTTTAACCAGATTAAAAAAGACAGATTAAAATAAATAAAATCAGAGATAAAAAAGGAGACATTACAACTGATATCACAGAAATTAAAAAAATTATTAGAGATTATTATGAGCAACTATATGCCAATAAATCAGGAAACATAGAAGAAATGGATACATTTCTAGACATATAAAACCTATCAAGATTAAATCATGAAAAAAATCTGCAATGTGAATAGACCAAAAACAATGACAGTGAAGCAAAAATAAAATGTCTGCTGTCAAAGAAAAGTCCAGGACCTGATGGTTTCACTGCTGAATTCTACCAAACATTTGAAATAGAACTAATACCAATCATACTCAAACTATTTCAGAAAATCAAGGCTGAAGAAATACTTCCAAACTCAATCCACATGGCCAATTTATTAACTTGGTACTAAAACCAGATAAAAACACAAGGTAAAAAGAAAACCACAGGCCAGTATCTTTTTATGAATATAGATGCAAAACTCCTCACAAAGTACTAGTAAGCTGAATTCAACAACACAATAAAAAGATCATTCATGATGATCAAATGGGATTAATCCCAGGGATGCAAAGATGGGTAAACTAATGGAAATCAATAAATGTGATATATTTATATCAAAAGAATAAAGAAAAACCCTATTATTATTACAACTGATGTCATAAACAAAGCATTTGATACAATTCCACATAGCTTTATGGAAAAAACCCTCAATAAACTGAGTATAGAAGGACTGCAATAAAAGCCATATATGAAAAACCCACAGCTAGTTTCATATTTTATGGAGAAAAATGAAATCTTTAAGATCTGGAACAAGCTAAGGATACCCACTTCACCACTTTTGTTCAACATACTATGGGTTTCCTAGCCAGAGCAATTAGAAGAAAAAAAAAGGGCAAACAAATTGGAAAGGAAGTCAAATTATCTTATTTTTATACATATTTTATGTTTAAAAAACCTAAAGACTCTACCAAAATACAATTAAAACTTATACATTTGGTAAATTTCAGGATACAAAATCAGCATACAAAAATCAGTAGCATTTCTATATGACAAGAGTGAACAATCTGAAAAAGAAACTAAGTAATTCCATTCATATTTGCTACAAACAAAATAGAATACCTAGAAATAAACTAAACCAAAGATGTGAAAGATCCCTACAATGAAACTACAAAACATTGATGAAAGAAATTGAAGAGGACACAAAAATATGTAAAGATATTCCATGTCATGGATTGGAAGACTCAATATTATTAACATATTATTATTGCTCAAAGCAATCTGTAGATTCATTGCAATTACTATCAAAACACCAATTACAGTCTTCACAGACATAGAAAAAATAATACTAAAATTGATATGGGACCACAAAAGACCCTAAACATCGAAAGCCGTGCTAAACAAAGAGAACAAAACCAGAGGAACCACATTATTGAACTTAAAATTATGCTACAAAGCTATTGTAACCAAATCAACATGATGCTGGCATAAAAACAGACACACAGACTAATGGAATAGAACAGAAAACTTAAATAAATTTGCGTATTTACAGGCAACTCATTTTTGACAAAGAGGTCAAGAACATGCATTAGGGAAAGGACAGCTTCTTCAATAAATGGGAAAATTGGATATCCATTTTCAGAAGAATGAAACCAGACTCCTATCTCTTGCCATATACAAAAATCATATCAAAATGGATTAAAGACTTAAATCTAAGACCTGAAACTATGAAACTACTAGCAGAAAACCTTAGGGAAACTCTAGGACATTGTTCCGGGCAAAGATTTATTGAGTTAGATCTCTAATGCATAGTCAACCAAAGCAAAAAGCGGCAAATGAGATCACATTAAGCCAAAAGGTTTCTGCACAGCAAAGGGAACTATCAACAAAGTGAAGAGACAGCCCACAGAGAGTGAGAAAATATTTGCAAACTACCCATTTGACAAGGAATATATAAGGCTATAAGAATATACGAAGAGCTCAAACAACTCCATAGGAAAAATGTAATTCAATTTAAAAATTGGCCTCCATCCTGGGAAGCATATCAAGACCTCATCTCTAAAAAATAAAGCAAATTAGCTGGGCTTGGTGGTGTGTCCTTTTAGTCCTAGCTACTAGGGAGGCTGAGGTGAGGGGATCACTTGAGCCCCGGAGTTCAAGGTTACAGTGAGATATAATGACATCACTGCACTGCAACCTGAGTAAGATCCTGTCTCTAAAAATAAAAAGCTTAAAAAATTAGTAGGGCCAAAGATCTTAACAGACATTTCCCAAAAGACATACAAACAGCCAATGGGTATACGGAAAAATGTTCAACATAATTAATCATCAGAGAAATAAAAATCAAAACTTAAAATGGCTTTTATCTAAAAAATGGGCAATAATGAACGCTGGAAAGGACGTGGATAAAGAGGAATCTTACACACTGTTGGTGGGAATTTAGGTAGTACAGTCACTATGAAGAATGGTATGGAAGTTGCTCAAAAAGCTAAAAATAGAATGAAAAAATGGTCAAGAAATTCCACAGCTGGGTGTTTGTTCAAAAGTAAGAGAATCTATATATTGAAGAGATATCTGCATTTTCATGTTTATTGCATTACTATTATAGCCAAGATAGGAAATCAATCTAACTGTCCAACAACTTAAAATAAATGTGGGTAAAGAAAACGTGGTACATATACACAATGGATTACCATTTAGCCAAAAAAAAAGAAAATCCTGTCATTTGCGACAACATGGATGAAACTGCAGGGCATTGTAAGTGAAATGATCTAGACACAGAAAGACAGGTATCACAGGTACTAATGCACATGTGGGAGCTAAAACAAAAGACTAATTGAACTCATGGAGACAGAAAGTAGAATGATGGTTATCAGAGGCTGGGAAGGGTAATGGGGGGATGAGGATAAAGTGGGGATGCGTAATGGGTACAAAAATATAGTTTGAATGAATAAGATACAGCATTCAGTAGTGCAATAGGATGGCTATAGTTAATATTTTATTGTGTATTTTAAAATAACTAAAAGAGTGAAATTGCAATATTCCTGATACAAAAAAAAAGATAAATGCTTAAGATGATTGTGATACAGTTTGGATATGTGTCCCTACTCAAATCTGTTGTTTAATTATAATTTTCAGTGCTGGAGGTGGGCCTGGTGGGAGGTGTTTGGGTCATGGAGGCAGATCCCTCATGGCTTGGTGCTGTCTTCACAATAGTGAGTTCTTGTGAGATCTGGTCATTTAGAAATGTGTGGCACCTTTCCTTCACTCTGTCTCTCTTGCTCCTTCTTTTGCCACATGATGTGCCTGTTCCCCGTTTGCCTTCTACCATGATTGTAAACTTCCTGAGGCCTCCAAGCAGATATCAACAGCAAGCTTCCTGTAAAGCCTGCACAACTGTAGGGTAGTAAAACATCTTTTCTTTATAAATTGCTCAGTCTCTGGAATTTCTTAATAGCAATGAAAAAAATGGCCTAACACAGAAAACTGGTACCAAGGAGTGACGCATTGCTCAAAAGATATCTGAAAAGGTGGACGCAGCTTTGGAACTGGGTAATGGGCAGAGGCTGGAAGTCTGGAAGGCTCAGAAAAAGACAAAGTGAGGGAAAGTTTGGAATTTCTTACAGTCTGGTTAAATGGTTGTAATCAAAATGCTGATAGTAATACGGAAATCCAGGTTCATCAGGTCTCAGATGGAAATTAGTAACTTACTGGGTGCTATATCAAAGGTCACCCATGTTTATACCTTAGCAAAGAACTTGGCTACATCGTGTCAATGCCCCAAAAACCTGTGGAAATTTGAACTTGAGAGTGATGATCTAAAAAATTTGGTGAAAGAAATTTCAAAGCAGCAAAGCATCCAAGATATGGCCTGGCCACTTCTAACAGCATACGCTCAAATGTGGCAGTAAATGACCTAAAGTTAGAACTTATATTTAAAAGGGAAGTGGAGTAAAAAAGCGTCGAAAATTTACAATCTGGACATGTGACTGAGAAGAAAAAAAAAGCTTTTTCTTTTTCGGAAAAAAATTCAAGGAGGCTGTGGAGCAACCACTTGCTAGAGATATTTGCATAACTATAAGGGATCCAAGTGCTAATAGCCAAGACAAGGGTAGGGGAGTGGTGGGGGAATGTCTTAAAGGCATTCCAGAGACATTTTCAGTAGCCCCTCCCATCACAGGTCCAGAGGCCTGTGAGAGAAGTCTGGTTTCATGGCCTAGGGACCTGCTGCCCTGCGCAGTTTCTGAACACTGCTCGCCACAGCTGGCCACTCCATCTCTAGCTGTTGTTCAAAGGGGCCCAGGTACAGCCTGAGTTGCCACTTTGGAGAATGCAAGCCATCAGCCTTGGAAGCTTCCACATGGTGTTTAGCCTGCAAGCATGCAGAGTGCTAAAGTGAAGGCTCTGACTAGACTTCAGATGATGTATGAGAAAGCCTGGGTGCCCAGGCAGAAGCCTGCTGCAGGGTGGAGCCCTCACAGAGAACCCCTACTAGAGCAATGTGAAGGGGAAATGTGAGGTTGGAGCCTCCACACAGAATTCCAACTAGGGCAGTGCCTAGTGCAGCTGTCGGAACTTCAGACCCCAGAATGGTACAGCAATCAGCAACATGCAATCTCAGCGGAGAAAAGACACAGGAGTAAAGCTTCCCAATGCCATAGGGGCCTGCCTCTTGCACCAGTGTGCCCTGGATACAGGATATGAAGTCAAGGGAGATTATTTTGGAGTTTTCAGATTTAATGATTGGCCTACTGGGTTCCAAACTTGCTCCTAGTCTATAACCCCTTTCTTTTGGCTGATTTCTCCCTTTTGGAATAGTAATATTCACCCATTGCCTATAACCCCACTGAATCTTGGAAGTCAACAACTTGTTTTTGATTTTACCGGCTCATAGGTAGAAGGGACTTGCCTTGTCCAGGATGAGACTTTCGACTTTTGAATTAACACTGCAATGAGTTAAGACTTTGGGGGACTGCTGGGAAGGTATGATTATATTTTGCAATGCGAAAAGGACATAAGGTTTGGAAGGCGCCAGGGGCAGAATGATATAGCTTCAATATTTGTCATCACCCAAATCTCATGTTGAATTATAATCCCCAGTGCTGGAGATGGGGCCTGGTGGAAGGTGTTTGGGTCATTGGGGCAAATCCCCCATGGCTTGATGCTGTTTCCATGATAGTAAGTTATTGTGAGATCTTGTCATTTAAAAATGTGTGACACTTACTCCCCTCACTCACTCTTACTCCTGCTTTCACCATGTGATGTGCCTGCTCTCCCTTCACCTTCTGTTATAATTTTAAGCTTCCTGAGGCCTTGTGGAAGCCAAGCAGCTATTGGTACCAGGATTCCTGTAAAGCCTGCAGAACTGTGAGGCTATTAATCCTATTTCTTTAAAAATTACCCCATCCCAGATGTTTCACTATAGCAATTTAAGAACAGCCTGATAGAGATGGATACCCCAGTTACTTGGATTTAATCATTACATATTGTGTGCCTTTATCAAAACACCACAAGTCCAGCCTGGGCAAAATGGCAAAACCCTGTTTTTAGAAAAAAAATATAAAAAGAAAAGAAAAATAGCCAAGCATGGTGGTGTGTACCTATAGTGCTAGCTACTTAGGAGGCTGAGAGATGATAGGAGGATAACTGGAGCCTGGGAGGTCAAGGCTGCAGTGAGCTGTAATCACACCACTTCACTCCAGCCTGGGCAATAGAGTGAGATCTGTGTATTAAAGAAATTTACAGTTACTTCAGAAAAATATACGACTATTATGTACCTATAATAAATTTTAAAAAACTGAAAAATGTAAATACAGGCAAAAAAGAATGGCAATGACTAAAATTTCTCTATTGGGAAGAAAATAACATACAGAGTATTAATTATAGTTCATTATATTTTTGATATAATTTTTAGCTCTTTTCTTTAAAATTAGAAAAAAGAAGCTGTAATTTATTTTAATTGTGAAATTGTGTCTTGGAAATATTTCAGTCATCTAGTCCATTAGTTTTCAAAATTCAGTGCTCACATGTTCACCTGGAGGACTTATTTAAAATGTGAATATCTACCATCAGAGATTTTGATTCAATATATTTTGGTCTAAGTCCTAAGAACGTGAAGTTTTAGCAAGCCTCCTACAGGATTCTGATGTAGCCTGACCAGGAAGAGCATTTGGGGTAATAATTAGTCTACCTTCTTAACATACAGGATTACAACAATGAGTTCTAACAATGAGTTCTTGGCCAAGATCACAGCAATGGTCAGTGACTAAGCTTGGATTTGATCCTAGTCTATCTTATTCCAAAACCACTAACGAATTGTCAATTTTCAAATAATTAAACTACGTAACAGTCAGGCTATACTGACATCATTTTAATTTCTTTTTCATTTTTGAAAAGAAACTTTAGAATCTTTCAGAGATGCAGCTTTGTCAGTACGAACTTTGATTCTCATTATTAGTCATAGATTCTAGAAACTGAGCTACAGAGAATCAAAATTAAATCCATACTCAACAGTGTAAATCTCCTTTATTTAAAACATGTGCAATAGGCATATTTTTAACACTTTGCATTTATTTTCTTAAAAGCAGTCAGTACCCCATGTTAGAGACATTTGTGCTGATTTGGATACTACATATATTCACATTTGCGTTTCTAATTGCTGTTAGCATGGCATTGTGGTTAAGGTTTGGACTCTAGAGTCAAATTTCCTGGGATGAAATCCTGGCTCCGGTACTTACAGACTCTGTGACTTGGGCAACTTTCCTCTTTTCCGAGTCTTGGTCTCATTTGTAAAATGCGTATATTGACAACATATCTGAGAGAACTTTGATGAGAATTAAAGCAGATAATTGATATAAATAATTTGAATAGAGCTAGGAGATTATATAAAACAAAATAAATGTTAACTAAATTTTCCTGAGTCACTTTAGAACTTACACATGTGTTCATGGGTGACAAATCCCTTTATGCTTGAATATCACGCCTGGAAGTTGTAACATGATATTATTTGAGGTGAGTTGGGAGATTATTGTGGATGTAGTGTTTGAAATGCAAAAACAAAAAATAAGAAATAAGATAGTATTTCTGAAAGGCATGTAGAATGAAGGAAAGGAAATTTGTTTCCTGAATAACATTTTTTCCTTCTTGACACTGGTAGAGTCCCTCACAGGTACTAAACGTGATTGCTGTAGAAAGAATCCTCCTTTTCCCCCATAGACAATTTGTATGTAAAATTCCCAATTGATAATTAAGTATTTTGGGCCCTTAGACTCCTTGGCTTTCCTATACAGCGTCTACCAGATTCACTTAGGTAGTGTAATTGGCAATTAAATTGAAGGTGGAACTTTAATTACCTGAGCCCTTATTCTAATATATCTGAAAATACTAGCTGAACAGCTGCTTTAGAAAATACTCTTCCAACTACTTACATCCCATCTTACCTCAAAGTTCTGAAAACCCATGAGAACTATCAACATACGCTAGTTTGCCATTCAAATGCTTTTCACATGCTTTAGTGTAACTGACACTCGTTATTAGTGTTTAGTAATTCTGTCATTTATTATTTGATAATCCTTGACATTGATTTCTAGTATGTATTTCTTTTTTCTGCTCTGACTTAATTTGTCACTAAGGGTGGAAATAATTCTGCTGTCCTCATTTCATGATTATTTTTAATCATATTCAGAAACTGCAAAACTGGATAGTTTTCCTCTGAATTTTAAATACCAGTTTCCTCTGGATATGCTAGGTATCAAGGTTTATACGACTACAACTAACTTTGAGCCTTTAAATCAGTATTTCTGAAGTATTACTGTGCTTAAAGTCATGTGTGATGTTTGTTAAAACTCTTAAACCTGCATTTTAATAGGATCCAGGCAATATTTACAGATGCGGTCCTAAAATGATACTTAGAGAAACTGCTGGACTAAACTTAATCCCATATTAGGCAACCAGTTCTTACTTCCTACTCTCATAGAGTTTCAGAAACTTACTGAAAAGACGGCTTCTCTCCCTATTATAAGACAGATTATTCTCACTTGGGTCTTCACCCTGGTCTGTAGCATGGGGCAGTTCACAGAATATCCTTTTTGTTGCTTTAAACTTAACTTTTATTAACTGAGTAACCCTTGGGAAAGCCACTTAGGTTCTCTGAGCTTCAATTCCTCTTCTATAAATATCAGTATAAATGACTGTCAGAAGCTGTTGGAAGGATTAAGAGAAATAAGAGCTGTCTGAAAAGATGTTGCCATTGTGCCTGGTTTATGTTGAAAAATCAATGCATGTTAGTTCTTTTCCCATCTGTCTGCCACATTTCTGCCACTTGTCTGTCTTGAGTCTGAATCTTCATGACCTCTGCCTCTGCAATATTTCCTTGTATTTAAGCCACTTCTTTGCCTTGTTCTCTTGCTGAGTGTGACCTTAGCTGTTAGGTTTTGAATCATTCTCCTGTCTTGCCCACGTAGCCCAAATGAGCTAACAGATTTGACATCACTATGTTGCTTTCGTTGAATACTGAACTCAATTTCTGGATTTCATTCTCTGAAGTGATTCATATGTGCCAATTACGAAATCTTAAAGTGAAATTATAACTCCAGAAAGATCACAATCATAAAAATATTTACTAAGAAGTCTCCAATTATTTTGTAAACTATGTTCCACTTTATCTTTTTTTTTGTTTTTTTTTGTTTGTTTGTTTGTTTTTTGAGACAGAGTCTTGCTCTGTTGCTCAGGCTGGAGTACAGTGGCTCAATCTCAGCTCACTGCAACTTCTGCATTCACACATATGCATGCACAAGCACACAGCCACAGTTTTTCCTTTCGGGGAAACTCTCAGAAGTGGCAATGCAGGATCAAAAACTATACACATTTCAGATTTCAATAAAGTCTGTCCATCTTCCCTGCAAAAAGTATACCAATTTGCAGTCCCACCAACAGTGTGCAAGGGTGCTTGTACCTTGAAACTGCCCTTTCTTCTTTATTCCCTATAGAAACTAGTATAGTTGTTGGCACATAGTCAGCATGCTACTACATATGCTTGGATGAGGGAATGAAAGTATCCATCTTTAAACAGCTATCGACATACAGAGTTGTGGATATTTACATACATCTTTATAAATGGCATATTACATACCTCAGATTCAACAAGCATCCCAAATAGATTTATAATATTTAAAACATGAAATTCTCCAGGCTTCCATAAATCGTGATTGTTTAAATATAACTTGTGGCTTCTGAGCAAAGGAGACTAAGTTGTGTAATCCTTTTGGTATTTTCTAGAGTATACACTTGTATTTTAAAATCTTTAAACAAATGTAGCATCTCTATCATTTTCATTAGGAGCGCTCTACTACACCAAAAATACAATTATAATGCCTTTACACTTTGAAATGTTAACCGTCTTTTCAAGCTAATGAGCAAGTTTCTGTGATCACAAAGCATTCCCTGCAAGCAAGTTCTGTTTAGAAGCTCCTTAACTCCTAGGGGGCAAAGAATTAAAAATGTTTAAGTTATTTGGGGATAGCAGTAACTTGACCTTTGGAAGAATTGGAACGACTTGAAATTGCAACGAGTAGAGGTGTCTCTCATTTTATGCAAGGGATACTGTTGTTAAACTCTCGCTAAGAAAAAAGAAAATTATACATCAAATAATATTTGAATTTGTCAGAGGAGATTCTACTGGATAGGGAAACTTCTTAAGATAAAATGGAACAACCGGGCGCGGTGGCTCACGCCTATAATCCCAGCACTTTGGGAGGCCAAGGAGCACGGATCAACTGAGCTCAGGAAATTGAGACCAGCCTGGCCAGCATGGTGAAACTCTGTCTCTACTAGAAATAAAAAATTAGCCGGGTGTGGTAGCATGGCGCCTGCAGTCCCAGCTACTTGGGAGGCTGAAGCAGGAGAATCGCTTTAACCCAGGAGGCAGAGGTTGCAGTGAGCCAAGATTGCGCCACTGCACTCCACCCTGGGTGACACAGTGAGACACCATCTCAAAAAATATTTATAATAAAATAAAATAACCACAGTAAAAATAATAATACACTAAGAGGAGCAGAGAAATAGAACTGTTGAAGGCAATTATCTCCAGATACTGGAATAACAGATGGAATTCTACTTTATTATTACATATTTATACAACATCTAATTTTTTTAATCCAAACAACTCCACAAAGTTTGTATATTTTTAATTTTTTTTCAAAGCACCCTGTTCTTGGCCTGTAATCTAATGTAAGAAGACGTGTGTACTAGGTTTCATGGACTTAAGTCACTTTTTCAAGTCAAATGCCCATAAGAGGTGGCAGTACCAGAAGTCAGACTCCAGATTTTTAGGCAACTGCACTTGTACTTTGTTAAAGTGTATTTTCTTCCTGGCTTCCCAGGTGACTAGGGACTCCAGACTGTTTGACTGACTTCCCAGAAGTAACAGCTATACAAAAGTCTCTGTGGATTTTTACAGCCTTTAATTAAAGAGAAACTAGACTAGAAAAGACAAAGTCGTGGCTATTTAAATACTTTTAAAATTATCCATATATATTATATATAAATGTTATTCACATTCATACAGTAGAGTTATCAAGTTACAAACCAACTAAAGGCTATTACTCTTCAAAAATACTGAAAGTGTTTGTGATTGTTAAAATGTAATTATTTTATTTTTAACTTAAGAAGCAGGTTGGGATAATCATAGTTTTAGAAAAAAAAAATTATAAATATATACTTTCAAAGATGTCAGGAGATACAGGTCTCTCTTGCATTAGTACATTAAAATATGTAATTATTCCTTTACCAACATTACAAATGCATTTAACTGTCAAGGAATTTAAATGTATCCAGACATTGTGTTTCATTTTGAATTTGACTGAATGAGAACAAAATAGATAGTTGTGTTTATTTGAAAAGACTGCATTTACTCTTATTTTCAATGACTTTATATGAAAGCTGGAAATTCAACACGTCAATGAATTGTGGTAAAATTGTTGTCTTTCTTTGAGGTTAAATTTCTGTGTGGGTATACCTGGAAGCCTGCATTTCCACATTTGCAGTCCCCTTTGCTGCCTCTAAAAGTTTCCCATATTTCTATGACTTTCAAAGTCAGTGCTAGAAAGTCAGAAGCTTCCTTCCGTTCCTTGCTCTATCGCCTTCTCTGTCATCTTGTATCTTTTTATCTGCAGTGTGGAGTTTTGTTGGCTAGGAAACTGATGTTTCTGTGCCATAAGTGATGATCTAGTAATTTGTCCATTTTCCTAAAGCAGGCGGGTGGAAACTATTTCTGTTGTAAATGGTGGCTGTAATAAATAATAGGACTTATTCAACTAAATCCTCTTTATATCCTGTGGAATAAAGCAGAACTCTCTTAATGACAGGGAATAAGGGAGTAAAGTCTTGATTTTATTACCTTGTACTCTCCTTAGATTCCCTGAGCCACATCTAGCTCAAAAATAACCCTTTTGGTCCAGGGCTTGCAAAATCTCAGCATGCCATCTTGGCATGGGAGCTCCAAAGTGCAGGATAGGAATGCCTGCTACTTAGCGACTGTACAGGAGCAAAAGGCCTAGCAGATTCTATCATGAATGGTGACTCCTTTTTCACAGTGACAGAGATGTCTAGCAGAGTGATCAGCAGCCTACCTCAGTTTTCCCCATGGGCTTCTTCAGAAGGCATCCATCTCCGTGTCCCTGCCCCAGAAGAGACTTCCACTCTGGTAGGGTCTTAAGGTAATATACATCAAAGCATGTATGTGTGAACATCTGCACATAAGCATGGCATGTACACACACACGCACGTGTATGCACACATTCAATGCGCATGCACACACACACCTTCTCCTGACAGTTTTGAAAGCACTGAAGACCTGAGGATAGTTCCTAGTTACTTGATGGATGGTTTTGCCTGTTAGTTCCCTTGCTTGATTTCACTAGCTTTCAGGATAGAATGGACATAATTTATTGATAAATTATATATACCCAATCTGTGCTAGGCTTTTTACATTCTTTATCTCATTAAATGAATCTATGAAGTAGCTAATAATATCCCCATCATCAAAGTAAAAATACTGAGGCTTATAGAGCTTTAGCATCCTGTTCAATTCCATAAAAGGATCTGAGATTCAGATTTTCTGGGCTTTCTGTTTAGCGGCATTTGCCTCTCATGATAACACATTTAGTGAATAAAGAAGGATTTAGGGTTGTGATACAAAGATAAAACACTAGGGAAAAAATGCCAAAGTGTTTTCAAGGAGTAGTGAGGTTTTATTTTCTGAAATGAGCATCTATATTTTGTATTCAGAAAGGCACATAAAGCACTCAACTATATTTACACTGAATGAGCCAATAATATTCATGGTAACTTTACCAGGTAGATTTTGCTATCCTTTTTACTAAGGGGGTTGAGTTCAGGAAGGATATTTGATTCAGGTAACAGCACTAGGAACATGTGTATATCAGGAGGAACAAAGTCCTTATCTTATTTCATTAACTACTTCAAAGAATTTCTCACTTGACCTTACCTTATTTCAGAGACCTGAGTCTCCAGGCAATAAACTCTGACCTAGTCAGAGTTTGATTATTCAGCTTAATTTTTGTTCTAGTTTTATTTGAAGTTTAAAAATTACCTACTTATATTTTTGTCATCTTTTAATTTTGACAAACAGTTGGGCTTCTGGACTTTGGGTGGTATTTCTGATCCCAAAAATGTTGTTGGAGAAGTTTTTTTTTCTGTTTACCTTTAGTTTGTGTTGGTAAGTTTCAGTAGGGTTTTGAGGTATATTTAAAAATTCTAATTAAAATACTATATTGTCTCTATGATAATGATAGTGAGTATTAAATGTCAGGTATAGCTGACTACATGATATAGAGAATTACGCAAATGTTTAATCTGATTCTAGACTTTTATAAATAAGCTGCTGGTGGGTGTCTGGAATAAAACAGAGCTCTGCTCTGGTAAAAGACTTACTGGTTTCTTCCAACTCCTTTCTAGCACTACTTTGTGATGTGTCTAGAGTAACCACCCTGTTTCTAAGACATCATCGGACAGCTGTTTGGTTAGCACATATAGATTTTTCAGTTTGTATTACTTGATGAGAGCAACTGGAATTAGAAGTCACTGATTAGGAACCATTGAGGAGAGATAGGCATAATTTCTTTTTGAAAACTCAATCCTTCTAGATTGACAGGAC
Organism: Hylobates moloch; assembly: GCF_009828535.3. Lineage (NCBI taxonomy): Eukaryota > Metazoa > Chordata > Mammalia > Primates > Hylobatidae > Hylobates > Hylobates moloch. The sequence continues at coordinate 30,609,606 of NW_026652281.1, forward strand.
TATTTCCTCTCTTTTGATATGTGAATAACTGCAGAAGGGAATATATAAAGCTTTATTGGCTAACATCTTAGTTACTAGGGATTAATTGACATCCAGCTGAGAACCAGCATATGTCATAAACACAGACACTGGAAAAAAAAAAACAAGGAGAATCAGTTAGAGAAGTAGGGGTAATTAGAGGAAAAGAATGGCTATGCAGAAGGTACAGCTTCAATGTTGTCCCATTATGGGTGTTTTCTGTTTGTTTTGTTTTTGAGACAGAGTCTCACTCTGTCACCCAGGCTGGAGTACAGTGGCACGATCTCAGCTCACTGCAACCTCTGCCTGCTGGGTTCAAGCAATTCCCCTGCTTCAGCCTCTGGAGTAGCTGGGACTCCAGGGATATGCCACCTCGCCTGGCTGATTTTTGTATTTTTAGTAGAGATGGGGTTTCACCATTTTGCCAGAATAGTCTCGAACTCCTGACCTCAATTGATCTGCCTGCCTTGGCCTCCCAAAGTGCTAGGACTATTATGGGTGTTTTGAAACTGATGTGTCTGGATCTCCCTGGTGATATTGTGACTGTGACCTTGTTTTGCTGCTGCTGCCACTACACTAAGATAAACTTCTAGCTAGATAAAATCAGTACTCAGGTAATTAAAATGCCAGAAAGGTTCCTCAGATGGAAGGTGGACAGTGATGCCTGTATCTGTTCTCAAACCTGGAAGAACATCTGAATAAATAACATCCTTGAGTTCCACTGTTGAGTGACGTTGCTTTAGAAATACTCCACTTCAAAGTTGCAGGCTGAAGTACATCAGAGTAGGGTGTTAAGGAAAAATTATTGGTACTTCACATGCAAAATAAATTTAATATTGATTGCCCTTTATTTCCTATGTCTTATTGGTGGGAAAATGATGAAGGTTGTCAGCAGAGACATAGTGGCAGCTGGGGTTTTGTTAAGGTAAGCATGACGGATTCTAGATTTCCTGCAAAAAAATAAGGACTCCCAAAAGTGAATCCTAACCCTCATTTGCAATCTTTATAGCTCAGTCTTACACTTTTATCTAGAGCAAGCTAATAGGTTCTATGGCACTTAATGTTAGAGAAAAACATTTAGAGATAAAACTCAACCTGAGAATTACATCACAGTGTTGCTACGAAGCTTATCTTCTTGGCTCTCATTATTATGCAAAAGTAAAATATTGCAAGAAGTGTAGATACAAAAGATGTTATTAAATATTTGTATGCAGGTAGAGCAAAAGGTGAGGTGAGTTATAATGAGCGTGAACAAACCTTCTTTGATTTAATACATAAAACAATAGTTTAAGTGAGATGATACACAAAAAGGAGACAATTAAGGCTGTAACTAAATGAGAGCAAACATAAATTTGATGCAGAGCAATACACTTTAGTGCATGCAAATATTTAAAGGTTTTAATAACTATCTACATTTTTAAATTTTCTCCTCTCTTATAAAACACCTACTAAACTCACACCTATTTATGTCTTTTCAACTACAAGGGGACTTGAGAGAGAGAAGATAACTGGTGGCGAAAAGGATAAACACGGAGAGATCATCTCTAATCATTTAAGATTTAATTTTGCTGGTTAATCCAGGTGGCATAGTTTGCTATTCACAGGATACAAGCTCACGAACCATTTTTGAATATATTAATAAAGCAATAAGGATCACTGGCCACATGAAGAAACTACTATTTTCTTCACTGAACTAAACAAAGTATATTTTCTTATGGAGAATTCATTTTGTGATTATATTTAACCTTTGTCCATTATCATTATTTGTGTATCCATCTTACTTTTATTTTTTCACTATTTGGAGATGACAAAGGACTGCTAGATAAAACAATATACCCGTATCATATTTTTTAATGATCAAATATTTGGATATCTAATTATATGCCAGTAGTATATTGGAACTTATGAACTTAGCGATGTTATTTTTATTTAGTGTGCCATTTGGGGGATAGATTGCATGGAAGACTGCTTTCTGGCTAGAAAGGTTTATTATAAAGTTTTTGTCAATGGCCTTCCACATTACACACTGCTTGAAATCCCACTGAGATCTTGCATTGGATGAGACCTTTAAATGTGTCTTACTCAGCTCTGAGGCCTTCTGTTTCATTCCCCCCTTTGGACTTAGTGTCATTAACCACACAGAGCCAACAGACTTATATTTCTTGAATAGTTCCAGGTTCTTGACAGTATGAAAAGCTACAGAGACTTCTGTATATACCAAAAATAAATCAACCATCACATTTAAAATATGTCTAATGGTTTATATTCCCTACAAGTAACTTCTCTGATTTGTGAAATGTATGATAAGGTCATTATCATTACAGTGCTGATATTTATAACAAGAAGTTTATAGGAATATGACATATAATGTCCGCATACACATAAGGATCTGGAAATGGATATATCAGCTATGTGTGAGGTATGAAAGTTATTTATTGTCATTAATCTCTTAAGTGTACTCACTAATCCAAGCAGTGATATTTACATAAGAGGATAATGAAGATTTATTGCAAAATAGGCTTTATTAATACCTCTTTTCTGAGGCTTACAAAGTTACTCAAGGATAAATTTTTAAAAAGATTTTCATTTAATTTACTGCATAACTTTACACTGAAATTATGATAATGAATATGCTGGTAAAGAATATGCACCAAAATAGAACATTATACTGAAAAACTGTTATTAAAAAAACTCATTTGTGCTTGGTCCTCTTATAAATATCAATCAATATTCCGTTCTTCTGAGTATATTGGATGCAATGTACATTTTAATTGCATCTTACCCAGCAGATAAAATATTTTGCAAAATGTTATCCTGTTGTATCAGGCAACATTTTTAGTATATTATAAAATTAAGGTAAACAAAAGTAAAACTTATTGAGTAAATTGTAATTTGCCAACTAAGAAAATATATAAGTGAACGTAACATAATAGATCATTTTTAGTGTCTCTTTTTATATCTCTAGTTACTAGATGATAAGAAGGAAGTTAGATTTCAAACATTTTAGAAAAGATAGAGGTATTACTACATACCATAAGATTGTCGGAGAAAAAAGCCTTCTCTAACATTTGAAGGCTTTCAGAACTTCAGTATTGATTATACAATAAAATATTTAAATAAAAAAATAAGTGTGGTGAAATAATCCAGTGTGGATCCAAGAACATTTAAATTTTGGTTTAAGATATGCAGGTAAAAATGATGAGAAAAAAAGACAAATATATGCGAGTAATTCAAAACTCAGATGGTAGAATTTTGAAGGCCAAACTATAAAATGAAACAAGGCTTACCAAAAGCTAAGGGCAATGGAAAGGATTTTTAAGTTTGTATTAAATGTGGATACGTAGCTTACAACCAATTATGCAATGTTAAGGATAACTCAGTGAAACCAGAATTTCTTACTTCAACTTTGTTTTTGTATTTGATGTCAAAAAGGAAGATATTTAGGGGAAAATTTATGCAGATTTAGATTAAGATAGAATAAGATAGAGACATGAGTCATTACCTTTTTTGGATGATATGAAATTAAACATTTAATAGATATTTTAAGTAAAATACAATATAATATTTTCAAAGGACTCAGTGGCTCTCGGTTTTGACTGGAGATGAAGATAAGAAAGCTAAATTCTGAAGTTAATTGGAGGATAGACCAGTGGTTGAGAAGAATAATAACTCTAAAACCAACATCAAGGATTTAAAAGTCTCAAGAGCCAAAGGTGGTGGGGGGAGAGGTGAGATTTTGTAAGGAGGGCTTTGAGAGAAAGCTCTGGTAACTCTGAGGAGGGAAAGAGGAGGGGACCCGGCCCTCACCTCAAAAATAGTAGAAGGGACTACTGCAAAGAGACCACTCTAGATGTCCTCTTCAGTGGGAAGATACATTGTACTGGTATCAGGCATGTTCCCAAGAAATCAAGATAACAAAATGACCATAATATACCTTATCTTCCACCTATGAAGAAGTAGCTTGTATCAGGCTAACCTGTCTACTAAGAATAACTAAATAAAACACTCCCCAAAATGTTGGGTGTATTGAAAATATTTCTAGTCAGAAACTTTTATTAATATATCTTAGTTTCTTGCAAACTTTTCTGATTTATAGTCTATTTTGTCTGATTTTGTATAGCCACCTCTGCTCTCTTTCGGTCATTTTTATGGAATATAAAAATAACAAAATAAAAAATATACGTATTTTCTTTTTCAATCTATTTGTCTTTGGATCTCAAGTGAGTTTCTTACTGACCACATATAAGCTAAAGTTTTTAAAAATTCATTTTACCAATTTTTGTCTTTTGATTGGAGAGTTTAATCCATTTACATTGAAGGTAATTACTAATAAAGAGGGACCTACTTCTGTCATTTTGCTGTTTTGTGAAGTTTTCAACCACTATTTTTCCAAATATGCCCTTTTTTCCTCTATTTCTTCTTCTCCGAGGACTCTCCCAATGTATATCTTGATTCGTCGCACACGTCCCTTAGACTCTGATAATGTTTTTTCAATATTTTTTTTATTTCTGTCACTCAGACATCATAATTTCCATTGTCTTGTCTTCATTGATTCTATTTTTCTCGCTGGTCAATCTTCCTTTGAATGCCTCTAGTTATTATACTTTCAGTTACCGTACTTTTCAGTTCCACAATTTCTTTTTGGTTTCTTTTTAGGGAATCTAACTCTTTGATATTCTGCTTTGTTCACACATTATGTTCTTGACTTTCTCTACATGTTCCTTCAGTTCTTTTAGCGTCTATAAGACAACTGTTTTACAATCTTTTTCTAGAATATCTACCATCGGAAGTTTTAAAGGAATAGTTTCTTTTGATTTATTTTCATTTCCTTTGAATGGCTATATTTTCCTATTTCTTGGTGTGTCTTGTGATTTTGTTCTTATTGTTGAAAACTGGACATTTAAATCTAATAATGTGGCATCTCTGGAAATTTGATTTCCCATGTCTGTAGGGTTTTTGTTTTTGTTATTGTGTTTATTTAGTTTTTTTCAATTGTATGTTGTCTCTGTGCCAAGCATCCGTCTGAGATGTAAACTTAAGTTCTCAGCTCTTCCGAGCCAACCGCATGTGCAGTCACTTTCTAATATGCAGTTGTTTTTGAATGTCCTGGTCTTTAAAGTCTGGCTCTCAAAAGGAGAGAAAGAGATAACTGAAAGTGGGAGTAAAAAGGTGTGCCAGCCCTTTAAGCGCCCAGAAAGTCACTTCAGCCAGAGTGGGAGTGAAACAATGGGTGGAGGCGCAACAACGATTTTCCTCCCTCTTTGTCTGTACTTCTGTGATCTAAAGCAGTAATCAGAGATGAGAGCACAGATTCTCAAAATTTGGAGAACAGGGTGCTTTTAGCCAACTTTGGCTCCTGCAAACTGAGTGCAAACTGCTCTTATATTAAATATACAGCTGTGTGTCACAAATATGTTCTGTATATTTAATATTTCTCATTAGAATATTAAAGAATCTAAGCAATCTTACATGGAAGAAAATTGACTCTGTTGATAAATGAGTGTTTCCTGGAGGTGTGACACTATAAAGTAACAGTCTAGAAACAAGTTACGAACAGAAAAATCTGTGTGCTCTGGATTTTGGAGTTCATGGTAGAACTACCTATGCCAGAAATAGATGCCAGAACACAACCAAGATCATGTGCAGAAATACCTATTCCAACGGAAGTCAGTGGAAGTATATTTCTGCCATTATAACATGAAACATGCGCATTCCCACCCCTCACTTCTACCTGCACTTTTATGACACCCAGGGAGAGAAGGGGAGGGTGAGTAGAAAACCTTTACCTGATCATGTATTTATAGCCAAAGTGACTAGGTTTTCAACTAAAATTGACTCAGTTGACTTGACTTTGCAAGGCTAAATTTCCCTTTCAAACATAAATAATTAAACCAGATCAATGGTCAATTTAGCTATAGAAATAAAGGCAATTACATATTTGCACACTTGAGATTTATACTTAAACATTTATATTTGACACACTACTGCACTATTCCTATATAAATGTCACTTAAAGAATACAGGTAAGAAGGAATGCCAAGTGAAAAGGACAATTCAAATAATATTATAAAAAATGAAGATTTTCCCCTCATGTCTTAAAAAAGACTAATATATTGTGATAAAATATTAAACATAAAAGATGCACTCCTAGGGTATAGATGCATGTGTGTGTGCCTGAACACACACACACCTCTCAGTTTAAATGTATTCATAAGAAGTTCACTTTTAAACTTTCATTGCTATCCCAGGCTGATTATCATAATGCACTAATTTTAAATGACTAAAATTATATATAACAGTTTATAACTCTCATTAGTTAAATTTACAACTTGGACAGATACTGAACCAAATTTTTCTTCAAGGCAATCCGTGAAGTTGGGACGTGGTTAATAAAAGTGACACGTACCCAATTCACAAAAGCAGCAACTACAGATTTCTTTACTTCTTCCAAGTGGACCTCCCAACTGGGATTCTATTGGAGCTCTGAGATAATTCCCATGCAGGAATTTTGTGGGCCTGTCTGACATGCACTTAAAAAATAAAGCTGATGATGCTCAAGTCTTCCTGCTGGATGATAACAGCAACATTCTGCAAAGTTCTCCAGAGGCCTATGGCAGTCAGCAGAAGCATTTTGCTCTATGAGCTATCAATAGTGTGTTATCCTCTAAAGTCAAATCTCTGGAAGACAGAATCACACCTATTTCTCTTATACAAACTTTACTGCAAGTAACAACACTAAAACTTATTCATACATGTCCAATGTTCACATTATTAATATGAGTTTAGGAACCCTGGAGGAAGGAGTTTCATCATTTAACTTGGATGTGTTTTCTATTACTTTGCAAGTATTTTAAGGTTGCTGGCTGGTAATTCCTTTCTGGGAATCATTTCATAGTTCTCGAATGTTAAATGATACATATTCTAGATAAATTAAAGTTTGAAAAATGTTTCTTGCATATAATTTTTTCTTTATTAGTGCCAAGTTCTTTTAAGCCAACTACCCTAAAATATGGATGACTTTATGTATCAAGTGACTAATGTGATCATCAGCATAAATAACGGAGTCTCCGTATGTTCTGAACCTCGAGGGAGCCGTACAGATTGATGCTGTGAAGTGCTATTTGTCTATTTTCTGTTTTCATACTCTGTACAGAGGCTATATTGAATAATCAGAAAATAAATAAATAATATAAAATTTCAAGTTTATCTAATTTCAAATAAAGCCCCCAATGATGTGTCATTTGTCATACTACATGACCACACACAAAATCACACCAATACAGTAAATACATTTTTTTAAAAAAGAAAAGTTTTAAACCAATTTGAAAGAACATATAAGCTCCAATTAAGAGACTTGACAAAAAAAAAACTCCTGTCATTGGAAAACTTAAATACTTGACAGCCTACTCTTCTGTTTGCAGAAGCCCACAGGAATCTTTCTAACCTCACTCATCAAACATTGAAACAAATTTTGAGGAGACTTTAAGATGTATCCAATTTGGAGGGAAGGGTATCTTCAGAAGATGCAAAACTTTTGTATCATCAAATATTTTATTTTTCAGGATTTTGGATAAATGAAAATTAAGAAACCTGGATAATTAGAAGTGTAAGTCTGTAACATGGTATGGTAATGCATCATATACTGCTGTGCATATTTCAGCTAATTGTCACACTAACTTTATAGCATTCAAAGATAATTCTAATAAGTTTGGGGATACTTAGCTCATCACCACTTAAGCTTATTTTAATAAGGTCAACATAAAAGTTCAATAAGTCCTATTGAGTCCTTACTGAGGACTTGAAGGAAAGTTGTTAGTGTACCTGAGTGTCCACCCAAATGCACACATATATGCACATGTAAAGAAGGGGCATTTCCTTGTCACATAAAGCCAGGACATGGACTTAGAGGATTTGCCTGTTTCCCCTGAAATTTTTTTGATGTATAGGGTGATAGCTAATATTTGTTGTGATCTAAAGGTAAAAGGCTGTGGACAGTTTACCAGCTTGGGGGGGGGCCTGGGTGTAGAAGGTCAGCAAGAAGAGATGGAGCTGCATTGGTAGCAAGCTGACCTTCCACTGACATTAGAGCAAAGTGTGAAGTTATAGTGAGCAAGATTTCCACCTTGTATGAAGGGGCCATGATAGTTTCCATTGGTAGACATACACTTTTATATATTCTTCTACAATAAAAAAGTGGAATCTTTTTCCCTTTCCGTTGAATTCGAGTGGTTCATCACCCCTTTTATTCAAACAGTTTGGCAGAAGTAAAGTTACATGACTTTCCAGGCTAGATAATACATGTGCAGCTTCCAGCTTTCTTCTAGAACACTGCTTTTTTTTTTTTTAATGAGCCCTGAACTTCAAACAATTGCTCAGTTGTCAAGCCACATGGAGCAACCACATGTAAGCATGCTTTTCAAGAGCCACAGCTGAGCACTCAACAAACAGCCAGTCATGTGAGTGAGCCATCCGGGATGTCCAGCCCAGATGAGCCTTCCGATGATTGCAGCACCAACCAGCATATGACCACAACTGAAGAAGAAATTCAAGTGAAAACTGCCCAGATGAGCCCTTCCCAAATTCTTGAGTCATAAAGCAGTGAGCAAAATAAAATGGTTGTTTTAGACATTGCAGTTTTGAAGTTATTACGTGGCAATAATAACTGGAACAAGAGCCAGCGACTAATTGTCTGAAAACTCAAGAGGGAAGTTTTAAAATGGATGATAGTTTGGATTTTTAATATTATGCTACACTGGTATTTATATTTTTTCAAAAAATAAGGACCATTCACTCATACGTGAAAACTAAAAAGTGTTGATCTCATAGAAGTAAAAAGTAGGACAGAGGATACTAGAGGCTGGGAACGGTAAGGTAAAGAGAAGGGCAGTAAGAACATTGTTAAATGACACTAAATTAAAAGCTAGATAGGAGGAATAAGTTCTAGTATTCTATACCACTGTAGGATCACTATAGTTAGCAAGAATATGTTATATCGTTTCAAATAGCTAGGAGGAAGATATTGAATGTTCTCAACATAAAGAAATGATAAATGTTTGAGATGAATATGCTAATTATTCTCACCTGATCTATGCATTATATGTACCAAAACATCACTATGTACTCCACGAATATGCACAATTATTATTTGTCAATTAAAAAATAAAATAAAAAAGAGACCATTAATACATTATTTGAGGATGTCAAAAATCAATGAAATTGTCTTAGATTTTACAATGGGAGGAAAGGTATAAGCCCATGGAGCTGATTAAAAAGAACAGTTGTAAAGCTCATTAAAAATGATTATTTTACTTCTTTCCAGGGTCATTTTGAGCCCAGTTTATTTAATAAATCAGGTTCCCATCTCAATAGACACCACAAGCTCCATCATCACCATTACCATTGTAAGAAAGTGATGTGGCCTGAAAAAAATTGTCGAAGGCTTCTGTTAAGACATATTTATTTTGGCAGACATATAGGAGAAATCTTTATTTGCCCTTCTTAACTCATTTTAGTGATTAGTTAATTATTATCAGGTCAATCACAGATGATTCAATAAAAAACAAATCCTTTTGAAGGGGTGTCATATTACAGGCAGAAAGACTAGACTTGGTCTCAGAAAATAGTACAGGAAGAAATACAAATAATTGAAAGAGAAACATAAAAAACAATCATTCTGCATTTTTCTAATGCCATTTATATACTGAAGTTATATTTTACTTTGTCTTCTGTTTTATCGGTGTGTGTGTGTGTGTGTGTGTGTGTGTGTGTGTGTCTCATCATTCTTCCTAAACTACAAATGCAGTTGAGGTTATCATTATGAGTGACCCATTGTACTCGAATCTTCTTAGCCATAATTCATTTCTAATATTGTCTTAAAGCATTAGAAAAACTCTAAAAGTACTTCTGCATTCTCTCCAAATTAAAAATATTTTTTGTTCTAATATTCTCCATCTGTGATGCAGTGTAGTAGTCCAAATTCCAACATCACCCACTATGACTCATATGTTTGTATAATCCCCTCCATCTTGAGTGGGAAGGACTTGTAAATACATTGAGATATAATTCCTATGATTAGGTTTCTGAATTATGATTATTACCCAATCAGTTGAGCCCTTAAAGGGACAAACTAAGAGAAAAATTCCATGTGAGGAGAATTCGTGTTTCTGCTTTGAAGACAGAGATTGGAGGAATGTAGCAAAAATGCAAGCCCTCTCTAAGATCTAAGAGCAATCCTGTATCAACAGCAAGCAAGAAATTGTATACCTCAGTTTCTCAGTCATAAGAAATTGGATCTTCCAATAACCTCGTATTAGTCCGTTTTCATGCTGCTGATAAAGACATATCTGAGACTGGGAAGAAAAAGGTTTAATTGGACTTACAGTTCCACATGCCTGGGGAGGCCTCAGAATCATGGCAGGAGGCAAATGGCAAATTTCTGCAGCCAGCTTGAATTTCTCCTCAAAAAAATGGGTTTTCTTTTCTACTGCATCGTCAGGCTGCAAATTTTCTGAACTTTTATGTTCTGTTTCCCATTTAAAATGGAATACTTTTAACAGCACCCAAGTCATCTTTGGAATGCTTTGCTGCTTAGAAATTTATTCCACCAGATACCCTAAATCATCTCCTCTCAAGTTCAAAGTTCCACAAAGCTTTATGGCAGGGGCAAAAGGCCGCCAGTCCCTTTGCTAAAACATAACAAGAGTCACCTTTGCTGCAGTTCCCAACAAGTTTCTCATCTTCATCTGAGACCACCTCAGCCTGGACCTTATTGTTCATATCACTATCAGGATTTTTGTCAAAGCCATTGAACAAGTCTCTAGGCGGTTCAAACTTTCCCATATTTTCCTGTCTTCTTCTTAGCCCTCCAAACTGTTCCAGCCCCTGCCCGTTACCCAGTTCCAAAGTCATTTTACATTTTTGGGTACCTTTTCAGCAATGCCCCACTCTACTGGTACCAATTTACTGTATTAGTTTGTTTTCATGCTGGTGATAAAGACATACCTGAAACTAAGGACAGAAAGAATTGGACTTACAGTTCCAAGCTAGCAAGGCCTCTGAATCATGGCGGGAGGTGAAAGGCATTTCTTACATTGTGGCAGCAGGAGAAAATGAGGAGGAAGCAAAAGCAGAAACCTCTGATAAATCCATCAGATCTTGTAAGACTTATTCACTCTCATGAGAACAGCATGGGAAGGACCAGCCCTCATGATTCAATTACCTCCCCCAGGGCCTGGGGCCCTCCCACAACACGGGAGAATTCCGGGAGATACAATTCAAGTTGAGATTTGGGTGGGGACACAGCCAAACCATATCAAACCTCCATGAGTTTTGAAGTTGATTCTTTCCCAGAACCTCTAGGAAAAATGAATACAAATGCCCTGATAACCTAATTTCAGCCTGTGAGACCCTAAGCAGTCGAATTAGCTAACTCATGCTCAGACTTGTGACCTACAGAACTGTGAACTAATAAATGGGTGCTGCTTTAAACTACTATTTGAGGAAATTCACTGGCAGCAAGAGAAAAATAATGCAGGCAATTGATTATAATGTTACTGTATTTAATGAAGTTCCAGAAACATAAAGTTAATTGTCTTAACTTTTTTAGCATTAGACATCATTTTGTTACTAGAGTTAATGAACTAAAAGCTGAATACATATTGGTAAAATGTTTAGCATATATATTGAGCAATTACTAGTACTTAATATATTTATCATATCTGTAAACACTTTTCTACTCTAAGAAATATACTGTATTTCTTTAGTGTCCTCCTTTACAAAACTCAGTATGTCAGCAAATAGACTTCTTCAAAGGATTCAAATTATAACTCTGGCCAATGTAGCCAAAATATGCTGGTCACTCCCTCGGGTAGAGCTTTTATTTCAGCTCACACTTCAGTGGTGTGAGTCTCACCCCTTCCTGGCTACTGTAATTTTCTCCCAAATGTTGTTTGCTTTCTTTAGAATCGTGCATGATATATACACATCTCTTTGTGTCTCCCTTTGGTTATCTAAAAGCATTTTGACTCTATAGTCCTCTTAAATGCTCCAAATGCTACCATCCCTTCTGTGGGCTTCCATATGTCTATCAACCATGATGAAAGGCAGCTAGAGAGCTTAGCATGTTCCTCCTCGTGCCAGTCCCTGTCACTGTGGATCAACCAGGATGCACAGTGCTCAAATGCTCCAGGTGCCACTTGCCCTCAGCCAGCCTCCATACTGCTACTGGCTGAATAGGGCATAGTCCAGGCTCATTGATGGTTCCACTAAAACATGACTCAATAAGGGTCTCAGGGAACTCCTTTTACCTCTTGAGATCATACTCCTCTCTTCCCTCTCTCACTGAGCTCCTCTCTTTCTTCTCTTATTGATTTACCTTGAGTTTTCTAGAAAACAGTCTGAAGCAGAAGCTGGCATGCTAACTTTTTATTGAAGAGTGAAATTCCAGAGAATATGGAGTGAGGGGCCAAGGGAAACATTGCGGGAAAGGAGGGAGGGCATGAGGATATTTGCCATGTTAGCCACAGCTTCAAAACACATGCAACTCATTGTTCAGACTCATGGAACACCTACAGCAAGGCTTAAGAAACTGCTACCTTTCATAGTAGTTGCAACATTCTGACTCTGGGAAGGGAAGGTAATAAACATAGTATTCATCAAGCACAATGAAAATAATAATGACACAAGCCATTTCTAGAAGTCTTCTGAGTAGGAAGTGAAAGAAATGACTGAGGCTCAGGGAAGAGGACTTCAGCATGGCAGAGATGATCTGTGGTATCACACACTGACTCTGGAACATCTCAATCCTCATAGCCTCACATGTGAACATCAGTTAAAGACCATCAGGACCAACTTTGCCTTAGCTCCTAGTTTACACATTAAACACAGGAAATAAAAGACATTCAGTGGTCACTTGCTGGATTCTCACTTTCATGTTTCTGTTATGTTTTTTAATTCAAATCAAACAACCATTTGTCTTCAAAGTTTTCCATAGTGACCTGCGAAATTTATGACCTGTTGTCTAATTTTCAAATGTCCTCAGTTTCTTCTCTGAATGAACCTTAACCTAACGCTCTCAACTTATCCAAAAATTAACTTGAAATTCACCACAGAAGTAAATAAATTTAAAAGATACTACTACAACATTAAAAAAAAACAGGAAAAAATGATTTTGGGATAGACAAAACAGTCTTAGATTTAAAAAGTGAAAAAATAAAAAATTTGACTTGATAAAATTATCAGTTTTATTCTTTAGAAAACACTGTTATGTGAATGGACAACAAGCCAAAAGCTGGAAGAAAATAACTGTACCTTACATATGTCACTAAGGACTTGTATCCAGAATAAAGAACCCTAAAAAGTCAATAAACTTTCTTTTATAGAAGTGACATAGAATACATCTTCTTTTGATAAGTTTTTCCTTTTATTTTCAAATATTTTCTCATTAGTAAATTAAGGTTATACATTCTCAGACAAAATATTAGATAGATGGAGTCGTGTCCTTTGCAGGGCATCAGTCTAGTGTCATACATGACCATCTGTTCCTTGTTAGTTATGTTAATTTTGATCACCTACTCAATGTTATCAGATTTATTCACTCAATAATTATTGTTTCTTTCCCTTGCAACTAATAAGCAACCCAGGGGGAGATACTTAAAGATCATGTAAATATCCTTCTCATTATCAAAGTTTTCCTAGACAGCAACCATTGATAATTCATCTGATGTAATCTTTATCCTGATGATTATAAAATAATGATGTTCCTCTGCATTTATCAGCCAGTGCTTACATTCTACTGTAAGCAAGAAACTTCCATGCTTCTCTATTTATGTACATAATTATTCATCCTATTATTCATATGGGGATTAATTCCTATTTTTCATTGGTTTAAAATTTATTACTGTACTTTATGATTTATTTTGGCATATAAACTGTCCTAGATTTGGCCAGTTGGAGGCCATTTAAGCTGGCTCCTATGTTTTTGTGTTATTCCTTGATCTTTAAAAAATTTTTTTAGCATTAGCTTTTGTTCTAGTGTAGCAAGTTGTTCCAGGCTCATCTTGCACCTGCTTTGTGCCAGCTATAAAGTAAGCCATTATACTGAGGAGTCCTCATTTGTTTTAGTGAGGAATACAATTAGAACCCAAAACCTCAGCACCAGGTATGCTCACTGCCAGCAGGCATCTTTACTTCTTGGCCATCTCAGAGGGATGACTAGGAAATATATGCATACGTGTATATATAACATATACATACACACATACACTAAATATATGCATACATATATATCTGCATGTGGACATAAATACACATTATGCCCATAAAATATATATTTTAGCAAATATGAGTTCATACCAATGCTTTAATTTCTATCCACAGAGATAGCTTTCCCCATTCTGTATTTGAATATCCCTTCCTCCATAATGAAAATCCTGGTTGTCAACAAAATCAACATATTCACTCATTTGTTCAATAATAGATGCAAAATAGTTACTAGTTATTTTTCCTATATCACCGCAATAAACAAGAATACCAAAAAGAGCTCAAGATTCATTAGCAATTCTTCTTCTCATCACACCCTTCCCAGCCCAAGATTGAATTCACATAGTCAAATACTATGAAATTATGAAATCATTTTGATTGGTTCATTTATCTGTTTTTCTGTCTTCCTTCTTATCCTCCCTTCCTTCCTCCCCTCTTTCTTTTCCTTCTTTCCTTCCTTCCTCCCCTTTCTTTTCCTTCTTTCCTTCCTTCCTCCCCTCTTTCTTTTCCTTCTTTCCTTCCTTCCTCCCCTCTTTCTTTTCCTTCTTTCCTTCCTTCCTCTTCCTTTCTTCTCATAGTGTAAGTTTTGTTTTTAGTTTTGGTAAAATACATATAACATAAAATATATCGCGTTAACCATTTTTATGTGTACAGTTCAGTAGTAAGTACATTCACAATACTGTACAATAACCATCCATCTCCAGAATTTTTCATCTTCCCAAACTGAAATTCCATGCCCATTATACACTAATTCCACAATCCTCTGTCTCACCCAGCTCTGGGAAATCACCATTCTACTTTCCGTCTCTATAATTTTCACTTTTCTACATATAAATACTGGATGATTCTACCTATCTTCCTCTCATGCATTCTTTCTCCCTTCAGCTTAGTTATAGTTTTCACTTGAAATACAACCAGGATTAATATTTGTCAGTTTTGTTTTCTCCCTTTCCTTCATTATTAATTTTATTTTTTAATTCTCAAGATGATTGAAATTTTGAGACTTTCAAATTCAAAGATATAAAAAAGATACACTCAGAGACGTCTCATTCTGCCCCATATTCCTTCAACACATCACCTAACTTTTTTACTTTTTTGTTTTATCCTTCCTGGGATTCCCTTTGAAATAACCAGATTTTGTTTTTCCTTTACTTTCTTCTTTCTGACACACACAAAAAACAACATGTATGTGAGCTTTTTTAAACTTTATTTTTACTTCATATCTCCTGGAAATCATGTTTTATTTGTTTGCAGAGATCTTTATGCTGTTCTCTGCCTGTAGGTTGTTCCCTCATGTATATATTTTGTATCATAGTTTATTCAATGCCATATTTTTGGATGCCTAAGTAGTTTCCAATATTTTGTAATTAGAAATAATTATGCAATGAAATAAACTCATGCATATATATGTTTACATTGTTGCTGCTGCATCTTTAGGATAAATTCCTAACAGCAGAATTACAGAATGAAAAGATCACCGAATATGTAGTTTTGTTAGATACCACCAAATTTTCTCTAATAGACATTGAATCATTTTGCACCTCCACTAATGATATAAGAGGGTGTTTATTTCCCCAGGCTGTCAGGCTATACTATGGTGAGCCCAGACAGTGAGCAGACAGTTGTACTGACCACCCTTCTCTCCATCAATGCTAAGACATGGTACACTTTAGGCATTTACTTTGTAAAATATTATTTTTTTAACAGACTATGGGAAAATTTCACCTATGACAGTTTTCCTGTGATTTGGGAGGTGAGAGAAGAGATGTACATTTTTCATATTGTCTTAGGACTTCGAGACCAGCCGGGCCAACATGGTGGAACCCCATCTCTACTAAAAATACATAAAATTAGCTGGGTATACTGGCGGACGCCTGCAATCCTAGCTACTCGGTAAGCTGAGGCAGGAGAATCGCTTACTTAATCATGCTTTATAAAGCATTATGTACTTAATTATACTTAATAATTATACTTAATAATGCTTTATAAAGCATATTGGAGGCGAAGGTTGCAGTCAGCCGAGATTGCGCCACTGCGTTCCAGCCTGGGCGACAGAGTGAGACTCTGTCTAAAATAAATAAATAAATAATAAATAATAAAATAAAATAATAATAATTACTCCTTCGTAGCTTGGTCTCAGTTTTTATAGCTGTTCATTTAAAGCATGGTAATACTAGGAAACATTGGCTCTGTGAGGTGATGTTATTTCAAGAGGCAAAAAAAAAAAAAAATATCTGCTCACTGAAGGCTGAACAATCTTAAAATTCGCTTCTGTGTTGAAAATAAAGCACAACAATAGACACATATATAGAAGGCAAAAAACCACCTCTGAAGAATTTCCCTCTGATGAATAAGGTGATATTAGCGATATTTATGGTAATAACAGACTCCGATGAGGTATCTCTGTCTTTCACATCCTTGTTATTTTATGACTTATTAGGTTTACTCAGCTCATTTCATTACTAAGGGAAAAAGGCAACCATTTACTGACATAGGTAGTCCTTACCATCATCAACATGTTTGCGCTGGTATATTGTCTATAGAAAACAGGCAGCTATTAGGCACTCACAAATGTTTGCTAAATAAATATATGACTAAATAAAAGGCATCTTTTGATATAGGAAGAAATAATTTTAAATTGAGGTTACAATAGGGAAAGAAATAAGAAAAAGTACTTTCTGTTTTATTTATATCCTTTCAGCTGATTACATTAGGAAAAATAATGAAATTTTGTCATAATAACTATATCTATTTCATGGCCATATTGTGCATGTTAATTTTACTTTTTAAGCAAAGCACAACAGTGATAATTTGTTCTTTGTGTTTATCCAAAACTGAGATTTTTGGAGGGTAACTTATTTAACAAGGCTGGCCCCTGTCTATATTCTTTATAGTATATTGGATGATGAACATTTTCAAATTACATGGTCTGCAATTCCTGGTTCCACTACATTTACACCTGCTTTCAGACTCACTGAACTGCATGTGATGAGGCTGCATTTGGCCCAAAATCTTTCTTTGGGTACATAATCAAAACCGTTCTACCACATCTGTTTCACTGAAACAGACTATAGCCACATCATTCTGTCAGCCACTGAAAAATGCCTGATTCTGCCAGACACTTAGCACTTGTGTTAAAATGCTATTTAGTCTCTTTTATAGGGTATGGGCGACATTGAACTCAACTATTCAGGGACAGTCTAGGATGACAGGTTCCAAGGTGAAAAATGGAATATTCCAAAGGGTACAATCTCTGAGCATTATAAGCAAGAATTCAGACATGAAGATGCCACCTAAAAAGGAATATTAAAAAGCTGGTCTCCAATTTTGAAAACACGGATTTACTAAGCTTGAAGTGAAGACTTCTTCCTGCTCAATCAGTTATAGCTCTCAACTGTTTGGCCACTATTCCTCCAGCAGAGACATTATAAAGCATCACAGGAATTAAAGATTTGCAGGAGGCCGGGTGCGGTGGCTCACGCCTGTAATCCCAGCACTTTGGGAGGCCGAGGTGGGTGGATCACCTGAGGTCGGGAGTTCAAGACCAGCCTGACCAATATGGAGAAACCCCGTCTCTACTAAAAATACAAAATTAGCCAGGCATGGTGGTACATGCCTGTAATCCCAGCTACTTGGGAGGCTGAGGCAGGAGAAGCGCTTGAACCTGGGAGGCGGAGGTTGCGGTGAGCCAAGATAGTGCCATTGCACTCCAGCCTGGGCAACAAGAGTGAACTCCGTCTCAAAAAAAAAAAAAAAAAAGATTTGCAGGAACACATACCAAATACAGTTGTCTCAACCATATTTGTTTTACTCACACACTTGGACAATGATCGATTTTTTTTTTTCTAGCAAGGCATATGGCAATAATGACCAGCTTCTCTGTTTGTCTTAATTCTCTATCAAAAGCAAATCTCCCTTTCGGTGTCTTTCAGGTTTACATGTTTGCTCAAAACAGAAAAATTTAAAAATGGTGCCTATTCACTAGTGACTCCAGAGAGGACATGTTGAACTGCCGGACAGAACACATTTTTTTTTGAGGTTGATATCAAGGTGCACATAAAGTGGATTACCATTTTAAAGGGAGTCCAAACTGAATAAGTAAAAAATGGAAGTGGCATAATCTTTAGAATGTACCTACTAGTAATGCGAAAAAATAGGTTGTAAGTAGCACCCCTGGTAAAAATGTGAGTCCAAAATGTATACTATTTTACTTGTTTTCATTTAGATGAAGGACACAGAGACACAGTATTATTTTTAACTATGATAACTCTATGGACTCTGAAAAAGCCAAGAGAGAATGGTTTCTAAAAATGAAACGAGGAAAAATTATGTACTCATGGCAGGAAATCTAGACTAAAATCTCTCGGCCTTATCCTCTATGTGATCTTAATCACATAAATTGTGTTACAGGTTTGCTTTCTGACGTACAAATAGCAATGAATAATCTCTATGCCACAAACATTTTTAAAATGGTTAAGTGAGAATATATCTTGTCAATAAGAAATGGTTGGCCAGGTGCAGCAGTTCATGCTGGTAATCCCAGCACTTTGGGAGGCTGAGGCAGGTGGATCATGAGGTCAGGAGTTCAAGACCAGCCTGACCAATATGGTGAAACCCCATCTCTTCTAATACAAAAAATACAAAAATTAGCCAGGTGTGGTGGCAAGTTTCTGTAGTCGCAGCTACTCAGGAGGCTGAAGCAGGAGAACTGGTTGAACCCAGGAGGCGGAGGTTGCAGTGAGCCAAGATTGTGCCACTGCACTCTAGCCTGGGTGACAGAGCAACACTCCATCTCAAAAAAAAAAAAAAAAGTTATAGAAATTGAAACTATTACTGAAACAATGTACTCTCCCCAAGGAAGCCTTATTTGTTCTGGGGATTGGGTTACTTGTCCCATTCCATAACTTCCTACAGCTTACTATGCTTACCTTTAGCTCATACACATAAATAATTATAACCTGATGTGAGAAGAGCTCTCAACTGGAAGACTATGACCTACTATGGTGGAAGCAGGGGAGGGAATGAATCTGATTTCTTTCTTTCCAGTGCCTAAAATAGTGCATACAACTTAATTAACACTTTATAAATTCAAAATGAAATTACTCTGTGACTAAGTACAACCAATTTGGAATAAAACATAAATACATTTATACAGCAAATACAACATCTGAAGGGTTGGGAAAAAAGTAAACACAGAAACACAAAGTCATTCCATCATTCTCCCACTCCAATCAAAATTAGTTTGGTATGCCACATGGGTTATGACTCATGAAGACTATGGTTTGTCATTACAAGGGATGAAAGAAGGCCCTGATCTAATCTGAAACAGAGGTTGACTGAGTATTTGGAAAGAATGGGATCAGAAAGAAAATCTAACATTAATGTATGGCTAGCAAAAGTAAAGTTGAAGAGAAAATAAGGTAGTAACACATAGACAAAATATAAAAACTTGGACTTTATTCAAGAGTGGGAAAACGATTTCTTTCATTTCATTTAAAATTCTTAATGAGTAGATGTTTTCAAAATATCCTAATAATTCCACAGACGGCATTTTGTTCTAGGATATGACACGATTCCAAAATAATGGCCCAAGAATTCATAAAGAGAGATTCCCCCTACAGTGGGACTTTGGTAACATTTGCTGACTTACAGTTCATATGATTTCCCACTAATTAAACTTTGATTAATATAACTTCGTGTAGCAAATGTTAGCAAGAGAAAGGAATGGGCTGGGTACCTTTTCAGTGTATCGACTAGTCTCAACGGTTCAGAACAGAAAGGCAAATGTCAATAAAGCAATGTTTCATCAAATACACTTTCCAGGAAACTGAGAGAAGGATGCACCAATTTCGGTATTATTCATGATTCAAACCCAATTTTTTTAGCTTATTTTAAATAACTCATAGTGATACATTTACTTTGTCTTAGAATAGTATTTTTTGATCATAGTATGTTTTTTCTCAACCAAAATGTACTCTTTTGCTTATTACTTATATTTTATTATTTCTACAAACTATGAGCTTAAATATGATCATTGCATCTTTCTAATATATTCTTCTTATGCTCCTTTTTATTGAATTAAAAACAAAAGCGCCTTACTCTTTCCTCCTGCATACATTTTACCATTCCTTATATCATTTTTCTTTGAGCTATTTCCAGGTATTTGGTATGTCTGCTTCTAGGATCTGTCTCATCTTCTGGAATTAAGTGCTTAGAAGCTACTAGAAGACCACCACTTAGGACTGGTCACCTAACCAGAGTGATGAGAAGAAGAAATTCAAATGACTGAACTTTTTGAACAACAATATATTTTATCAATGGTAAGAAAATGGTTGGCCAGTGACACCCTATATGTCACTAAATGGTAAATAATAGTTTTATCTACCCCATTGTAAACAATTTCTAAGACTCTTGAGAGTGGCATGAATTAGAGAATATAGCACTGAATTAGGACTCTTATATCTTGAGTCTTAGACGCTGTGAAAAATATGACCTTAAGTACCTTAGAACATTTTTTACTTACTTATATGAAGAAGGAAATAGTATTAGCATTTTAATACCTGCCTTGCCTTCTGTATAGAGCTATTGAGAGTTCCAAGTAAGATACTGGTGATAAACATGCCTTGTAAACTATATAGTGCATTAAAATTATAAAGTAGGATTAGTCCTTCATGCTTTGCACATTGGCTTATAAAAATGGTAACATTGCTACTTTTTCATGTCATCATTTATAACTGAGTTTAACTCAGTGACCATGAATTCACATAAAACTGTAAGATTCTGATGTGGAAGTATTTCATAGGTGACATCTCAAGCTATTACTAGGAACAGGGTTGAGAAGGTTACAAATAGCCACATTAAAGTGGAAGAATGACTAAGCATTTCAAAAGAGGAGAAAGAATGTGATTATTTTGTTAGAAGGAAGGTGAGAGGTCAGAAATAGAAAAGCAGAAACAGGAAGCTATGAAATAGGAAAGAAAGAATCAAGGAGTCAATTAGGTACAGAAAGGCTGTTCCAGATGGCCAGAGGAAGCGTGGGAGCGGGGTCTTCTGGGACAAATACTCTGACAGTTGCAACAGACTGTGACTGAGACTGAAGATTGTAGATCAAAAACACTGGTTTTATTTGTTTGGGGAAAAATAACACCCATAGATCCATTACTGTCTGGCTCATGTCACACAATAATTTTAACCTTTCCTTTTAAAATATGCTTACGAACACTGTTCTAATATTTTAAAAATCATAGTTATGTTTTTAAAAAACTTTGTAAAAACAACCACATCCATAAAATTATCCAGTAAAAAGGGGAAAAATACAAATTGTTCAAATTAGCACCAGATTAAAAGTCTTGGGCACACACAGCAAGAGATTCTTTCAGATGAGTTGGTGTTGTAATCCAATATTCCTTCAAGAGAGGCCTTAGCAAGTTTAGTAGCTGGATCACAAAAATAATGTTAGGCTCAATATGTTGAAAACCTTGTAAGAAGGAAGTAAAAAAAAAAAAGAGAGTGAGTGTGTGTGTGTGTGGTTTTCTGAGTTGACGGCATTAGGATCATCCACCTAAGAGACCAGCTTAAAAAACTCAGACATGCTGGGTGCCGTAGCTCATGCCTGTAATCCCAGCTACTTGGGAGACTGAGGCAGGAGGATTACATGAGACCAAGAGTTCAAGATCAGCTTGAGCCATATAGTGAGACCCTGGATCAAAAAATATATATAGTGAACTCAGACACTAATAATAAATTTCTATGAATTCAGTGTTCTCAAGTCTCTGAAATCCTAGCTTTCCCTTTCATCTCTGTAGCAGCAGTTAACACTTCTGTTTTCATTCTGTGGAGAAGGGAAGTGTCCCGGCAGCCTCCTGCCTATTTTCCTTACAAACAGGCTATGCTCATCTCAGTTACTCTTCCAGATATTTTTCTTTAAATAATAGTTCTCAAAATGTGGTATCTGTATCACTTCATGCTCTTAAAAATTATTGAGGACCCTAAATAACTTCATGTGGGTTACATCATATCAATATTTACTATATACAAATAGTCCTCACACTTGGTATGTTACCTTATTAACTGAAACCCATGCATATCAGAGATTTTTACCCCAGATAACACAAAGCCAGGCAAAGTGAGGACACAATTTCCCAAATGTGTCTCAGGAACCCCCAGAGGCCACAGGCCACACTTAGAGAATTACTGCTTTAAAACAAGTCTGACATATCAGCCCGTTTTAAAGAGTTTCAACTTTTTTTCCAGTGCCAAGCAAATAAACTCTGAATTTGGTGAACTTTGACAATCTGAATGCCACCTGACTTTAGATTCTTGGGTGCCACCCCTACCACATATGTGCTCTTCTGCTCCTACCACTCCGAGATGCTCATCATGCAGCTCACTCCAAGCCTTTCATCACTTCTGCACAAATGTTGCTTTCTGCCTGATATCTTTCTATCCCTGTCTGAAAAATTCCTCATTCTTCAAGATCTAATTCAACCGTTGCTACCTAGAGAAGCCTTTTCTCTTATCCTTTGCCAGCTGACCAGGGTTAGATATTTCCTCATTTGGGCCTCTTGAGTACTTCAATTATTCATTCATAAAAATATTTGGGACATCTATTTATGCCAGGCACAATTCTCAGGGATAGAAAAACATAAATGAGCAAGATGGAGAAGAACGCTAATCTAACTGATTAGAACTCATCTAATAGAGCTTAAATATTAATGGGGTTCTAAAAAAAATATAATTAAAAGACAATTAAGTTATATGGTTTCAGATAGTGGTAACTTCTATTGAAAAATATAGGATAAAGGGATGGAGGCTTATAGCATAAGTAGTATATATTAGTTAAGGTGTTCAGGGACAGATTCTTTGAGAAAGTAATATTTGAGCTAAGACTTGAAGGATTTAAATGAGTGAGTCAGGCCAAGAAAAGGAAAAAGGCAATCTAGATAGAGGAAATAGTACAGGTATTAGTCAGGATCCTTTACAAACACAGAACTGATGGATAGATGATAGATTAGACAGACAGACAGATAGTTAGATAGAAAGATAAACAGACAGACAATAGATTTACTATAAGAAACTGACTCACTGACTATGGAGGCTGGCAAGTCCTAAGCTCTGAAGGGTGAATTGACAAGCTGGAGATCTGCAGAGCTAATGGTGTAGTTCCAATCCAAGTCCGTAGGCCTGAGAACCAGGAGCATCAACCATGTATCTCCAGTCCATAGGCTGGCAGTCTCAACACCTTGGAAGAACTAATGTTTCAGTTCTGGTCTGAAGGCAGGAAAAAAAGCCAGTGTCCCAGTTCAGAGGATGCCAGGCAGGAGGAATTCTCTTTTACTCAGGGGAGGCTCAGCATTTTTTCACTATTCAGGACTTCAACTGACTGAATGAAGGCCATTCACATTATGGAGAGCAATCTGCTCTACCCAGTCTCCCAACTTAAATGTTTATCTCATCCAGAAACACACTTGCAGAACCACAAAGAGTGATATTTGGCCAAATATCTGGACACACATGACCCAACCAAGCTAACACATAAAATCAATCATCACTGTAGATATAAAGGCTGCAAAGGGAAAATGAACTTGGGTTGCCAGAAGAATAAAGGGAACTCCAAACTACACAACTGCTCCTGACAGAGAAGGCAAATGCTGAGTGACATCTACTCAGGCAAGGGTAGTAGTGGAGACATCAATTTTCTAGAGGCTCTGAGACAGACCCAGAATGCCTGCAAGGATGGCAGTGTAAGCACAGATGTGGCCAAGGCAGTGTATCCAATGGACCAGCTGGGTAGTTTAGGGCATCTGGGCACCCTGCAATACTGGTTCTCAGGTCCCACAGATGATTCCTTAAGTACTACATAATCTATAACTATTTTTCCCTTAAAGTATCTAACTGTTTTATTATTTGCTGCTATGAACCTTGACCCATATGAGTTCTCACTATACAGATAAAATTTAAAACCTTGCTATTATGAGATAATCTAGGGATTAATATGGGATGGGGGAGTGGAGGTGAACTCTTTTTGCTGCCTCAATCTACTGCCTCCCCAGGGCTGATTGGATCAGCTAATAAACTCCTTACTTCAGCTGTTCTAGTTTGAGACAATTATACCCTTTAGTTATACCCATTTTTCCCAAACGGTATTTTACCTTCATATTCTCTGCTCACGTCTTTTGTCCATTATCTAAGCTCCCCCCACCTCATTCACGTCCTGACAGGAAGCAGAACTCACCTCAGATGGTATGGACTATTTTAAGGAAACAAATCTGGGAGGTTGAGGCACTAAGAAACTCAGAAAAGCAAAAGACCTTTCCTAATCTCATTGTTGAGGGGGCAAGGAAAAGACACAGGGTATAGGAGTCCAGTACAAGCCGGACCCTTGATGCCCACCAGAAATTCTGAACTGAAGCAGGGAAGGTCAGCATCCTGTTGGACAGAGCAGGGTGGAGGCACGTGAAGAGTGGATCTGGGGAGGCAAAATAGGAAACAAACAGTATACCCTTGTATAAGTCAGTTTGGCTGCCATAACGAAATAACATACACGAGGTAGCTTAAACCACAGAAATTTATTTTCTCAGAGTCTGGAAACAAGAAGCACAGGATCAAGGTGTCAACAGGACCAGCAGAAGGCAGCCATCTCCTAAACCTTTTTTAGGCCTATCTCCTTGGCTTCCAGATGTCTGCTTTCTCTCTGTCCTCATCAGGACTTTCCTCTGTGCATAGGCACCCTGGTGTCTCTTTGTGCCCAAAGTTCCTCTTAGAAGAACACCAGTCAGACTGGATTAGAGTCCACGCTAACTTAGAGTCCCTAGTTTAACTTAATCACCCCTTTAAAGGTACTATCTTACATACAAACACATTTGAAGATAGTGAAGGTTAAAACCTCAACGTAAGAATTTGCTCTTAAGATAGATCTAGTTAAGATAGCAAAGGTTAAGACCTCAACATAAGAACTTGTGAGGGGGAACAATCCAACCCATAACAATGCTCAATGTTAGTTATGTACATTTCTTATTTATCACTTTCCTTTAAGAAAAACTATCATCACTACTTTTGCGACTTCTTCCTCTGTCCCCACTGTCATTCCCCCTTCAGTTCCTACCTGGAATATCTGAATGGATTTTTTTTTTATTTTCCCTAAATAATGGCTAATTTATTGATACTTACAGTTTGAAAGACACTCTTGTAAATGTCTCTGTGTTTTATCTCATTTGATTCTTATTTAACTTATTAACTCATTTATTTACCGCATTTAATTCTGATTTATGCTTGTGACGTGGGTGCTACTATTTTCCAAATGAGAAAACTGTACAATAGAAGGATTATGCAATTTTCCCATGGCAAAAGAGTTTGTTTTTAATTGTTAAAGTTCAGATTCAAACTCCGGAAGTCTGATTCTAGAACTTGGGATCTAGTCACCACACAGAATGGCCTGCCCTCCTTAATCATGTCTGAAGTGGTTTCCAGAAGCTAATTTATAATTTGCTTCATGTTATCATGCTTTCCTGACAGTTTAAGCCTGCATCAGTGCCTCAAAAATAAAATGCTGAAATGGTCATTACATGTTGTATTGTTTTTCTAATGATACATAACAAATCACCACACACAGCAGTTTATAAGAAAACCCATTTATTAGCTCACAGTTTATATGGGTATTTCAGGCTCAGGGTAGCTAGAGTCTTTGCTTGTTCAGGATCTCACAAGGCTGAAATCAAGGCAGTGGACAGGCTGTGTTCTCATCTGGAGTTCAGGGTCCTCTTCCAAGTCCATTCAGATTGTTGAAAGAATTTGGTTCTGTGCAGTTGTAGGACTGAAGCCCCCGTTTTCTTACTGGCCCTGATCATCCCAGTCATGTGTTCCTCTTATAATTTCCTTCTTCAAAGCCTGCAGGGAAATCTAACTCTCCAGCCTCATAAGATAGAGTCCCTTGACATCACAAAGCATCATTACAGTCACTGGATGACTATCTCTCACATTTGCCATATGCTATGACCTCATCAAGGGAATGACTCTCATGTTCACAGGTCTTGTCTACACTCTAGGAGGTTAAGTTATACAGTAATACTCCGGGGAGTGAGAAGTTTGGACGTCTTTTTTTATTATACTTTTTTATTATACTTTTTATTATACTTTAAGTTCTAGTGTTCACGTGCACAATGTGCAGGTTTGTTACATATGTATACGTGCGCCATGTTGGTGTGCTGCACCCATTAACTCATCATTTACATTAGGTATATCTCCTAATGCTATCCCTCTCCCCACCCCCCACCCCACAACTGGCCCTACTATGTGATGTTCCCCTTCCTGTGTCCATGTGTTCTCATTGTTCGATTCCCACCTATGAGTGAGAACATGCAGTGTTTGGATTTCTGTCCTTGTGATAGTTTGCTGAGAATGATGGTTTCCAGCTTCATCCATGTCCCTACAAAGGACAAGAACTCATCCTTTTTTATGGCTGCATAGTATTCCATGGTGTATATGTGCCACATTTTCTTAATCCAGTCTATCATTGATGGACATTTGCGTTGGTTCCAAGTATCTGCTATTGTGAATAGTGCCGCAGTAAACATATGTGTGCATGTGTCTTTATAGCAGCATGATTTGTAATCCTTTGGGTATATACCCAGTAATAGGATGTCTGGGTCAAATGGTATTTCCAGTTCTAGATCCTTGAGGAATCACCACACTGACTTCCACAATGGTTGAATTAGTTTACAGTCCCACCAACAGTGTAAAAGTGTTCCTATTTCTCCACATCCTCTCCAGCACCTGTTGTTTCCTGACTTTTTAATGATGGCCATTCTAACTGCTGTGAGATGATATCTCATTGTGGTTTTGATTTGCATTTCTCTGATGGCCAGTGATGATGAGCATTTTTGCATGTGTCTGTTGGCTGCATAAATGTCTTCTTTTGAGAAGTGTCTGCTCATATCCTTCACCCACTTTTTGATGGAGTTGTTTTTTTCTTGTAAATTTGTTTGAGTTCTTTGTAGATTCTGGACATTAGCCCTTTGTCAGATGAGTAGATTGCAAAAATTTTCTCCTATTCTGTAGGTTGCCTGTTCACTCTGATGGTAGTTTCTTTTGCTGTGCAGAAGCTCTTTAGTTTAATTAGATCCCATTTGTCAATTTTGGCTTTTGTTGTCATTGCTTTTGGTGTTTTAGACATGAGGTCCTTACCCATGCCTATGTCCTGAATGGTATTGCCTAGGTTTTCTTCTAGGGTTTTTATGGTTTTAGGTCTTACATTTAAGTCTTTAATCCATCTCGAATTAATTTTTGTATAAGATATAAGGAAGGGATCCAGTTTCAGCCTTCTACATATGGCTAGCCAGTTTTCCCAGCACTATTTATTAAATAGGGAATCCTTTCCCCATTTCTTGTTTTTGTCAGGTTTGTCAAAGATCAGATGGTTGTAGATGTGTAGTATTATTTCTGAGGACTCCGTTCTGTTCCATTGGTCTATATCTCTTTTTTGGTACCAGTAGCATGCTGTTTTGGTTACTGTAGCCTTGTAGTATAGTTTGAAGTCAGATAGCGTGATGCCACCAGATCTGTTCTTTTGGCATAGGACTGTCTTGGCAATGTGGGCTCATTTTGCTTCTCTATGAACTTTTAGGTAGTTTTTTTTTTCCCAATTCTGTGAAGAAAGTCATTGGTAGCTTGATGGGGATGGCATTGAATCTGTAAATTACCTTGGGCAGTATGGCCATTTTCACGATATTAATTCTTCCTATCCATGAGCATGGAATGTTCTTCCATTTGTTTGTGTCCTCTTTTATTTCATTGAGCAGTGGTTTGTAGTTCTTGAAGAAGTCCTTCACATCCCTTGTAAGTTGGATTCCTAGGTATTTTATTCTCTTTGAAGCAATTGTGAATGGGAGTTCACTCATGATTTGGCTCTCTGTTTGTCTGTGATTGGTGTATAAGAATACTTGTGATTTTTGCACGTTGATTTTGTATCCTGAGACTGCTGAAGTTGCTTATCAGCTTAAGGAGATTTTGGGCTGAGACGATGGAGTTTTCTAGATATACAATCATGTCATCTGCAAACAGGGACAATTTGACTTCCTCTTTTCCTAATTGAATAACCTTTATTTCCTTCTCCTGCCTGATTGCCCTGGCCAGAACTTCCAACACTATGTTGAATAGGAGTGGTGAAAGAGGGCATCCCTGTCTTGTGCCAGTTTTCAAAGGGAATGCTTCCAGTTTTTGCCCATTCAGTATGATATTGGCTGTGGGCTTGTCATAAATCACTCTTATGATTTTGAGATATGTCCCATCAATACCGAATTTATTGACAAGTTTTAGCATGAAGGGTTGTTGAATTTTGTCAAAGGCCTTTTCTGCATCTATTGAGATAATCATGTGCTTTTGCCTTTGGTTCTGTTTATATGGTGGATTACATTTATTGATTTGCATATGTTGAACCATCCTTCATCCCAGGGATGAAGCCCACTTTATCATGGTGGATAAGCTTCTTGATGTGCTGCTGGATTCGGTTTGCCAGTATTTTATTGAGGATTTTTGCATCAATGTTCATCAACGATGTTGGTCTAAAATTCTCTTTTTTTGTTGTGTCTCTGCCAGGCTTTGGTATCAGGATGATGTTGGCCTCATAAAATGAGTTAGGGAGGATTCTCTCTTTTTCTATTGATTGGAATAGTTTCAGAAGGGATGGGACCAGCTCCTCCTTGTACCTCTGGATAGAATTCGGCTGTGAATCCATCTGGTCCTGGACTTTTTTTGGTTGGTAAGCTATTAATTATTGCCTCAATTTCAGAGCCTGTTATTGGTCTATTCAGGGATTCAACTTCTTCCTGGTTTAGTCTTGGGAGGGTGTATGTGTCAAGAAATTTATCCACTTCTTCTAGATTTTCTACTTTATTTGCATAGAGGTGTTTATAGTATTCTCTCAGGTAGTTTGTATTTCTGTGGGACCAGTGGTGATATCCCCTTTGTCATTTTTTATTGCATCTATTTGATTCTTCTCTCTTTTCTCCTTTATTAGTCTTGCTAGCAGTCTATCAATTTTCTTGATCTTTTCAAAAAACCAGCTTCTGGATTCATTGAGTTTTTGAAGGGTTTTTTGTGTCTCTGTCTCCTTCAATTCTGCTCTGATCTTAGTTATTTCTTGCCTTCTGCTAGCTTTTGAATGTGTTTGCTCTTGCTTCTCTAGTTCTTTTAATTGTGATGTTAGGGTGTCAATTTTGGATCTTTCCTGCTTTCTCTTGTGGGCATTTAGTGCTATAAATTTCCCTCTACACACTGCTTTGAATGTGTCCCAGAGATTCTGGTAGGTTGTGTCTTTGTTCTAATTGGTTTCAAAGAACATCTTTATTTCTGCCTTCATTTCATTATGTACCCAGTAGTCATTCAGGAGCAGATTGTTCAGTTTCCATGTAGTTGAGTGGTTATGAGTGAGTTTCTTAATCCTGAGTTCTAGTTTGATTGCACTGTGGTCTGAGAGACAGTTTGTTATAATTTCTGTTCTTTTACATTTGCGGAGGAGTGCTTTACTTCCAACTATGTGGTCCATTTTGGAATACGTGTGATGTGGTGCTTAGAAGAATGTATATTCTGTTGATTTGGGGTGGAGAGTTCTGTAGATGTCTATTAGGTCTGCTTGGTGCAGAGCTGAGTTCAATTCCTGGATATCCTTGTTAACTTTCTGTCTCATTGATCTGTCTAATGTTGACAGTGGGGTGTTAAAGTCTCCCATTATTACTTTGTGGGAGTCTAAGTCTCTTTGTACATCTCTAAGGACTTGCTTTATGAATCTGGGTACTCCTGTATTGGGTGCATATATATTTAGGATAGTTAGCTCTTCTTGTTGAATTGATCCCTTTACCATTATGTAATGGCCTTCTTTGTCTCTTTTGATCTTTGTTGGTTTAAAGTCTGTTTTATCAGAGACTAGGTTTGCAACCCCTGCCTTTTTTTGTTTTCCATTTGCTTGGTAGATCTTCCTCCATCCCTTTATTTTGAGCCTATGTGTATCTCTGCACATGAGATGGGTCTCCTGAATACAGCACACTGATGGGTCTTGACTTTTTTTCCAATTTGCCAGTCTGTGTCTTTTAATTGGAGCATTTAGCCCATTTATATTTAGGGTTAATATTGTAATGTGTGAATTTGATCCTGTCATTGTGATGTTAGCTGGTTATTTTGCTCATTAGTTGATGCAGTTTCTTCCTAGCATCAATGGTCTTTACTGTTTGGCATGTTTTTGTAGTGGCTGGTACCAGTTGTTCCTTTTCATGTTTAGTGCTTCCTTTAGGAGCTCTTGTAGGTCAGGCCTGGTGGTGACAAAATCTCTCAGCGTTTGCTTGCCTGTAAAGTATTTTATTTCTCCTTCACTTATGAAGCTTAGTTTGGCTGGATATGAAATTCTGGGTTGAAAATTCTTTTCTTTAAGAATGTTGAATATTGGCCCCCACTGTCTTCTGGCTTGTATAATTTCTGCTGAGAGATCCCCTGTTAGTCTGATGGGCTTCCCTTTGTAGGTAACCCGACCTTTCTCTCTGGCTGCCCTTAACATTTTTTCCTTCATTTCAACTTTGGTGAATCTGACAATTATGTGTCTTGGAGTTGCTCTTCTTGAGGAGTATCTTTGTGGTGTTCTCTATATTTCCTGAATTTGAATGTTGGCCTGCCTTGCTAGGTTGGGGAAGTTCTCCTGGATAATATCCTGCAGAGTGTTTTCCAACTTGGTTTCATTCTCGCCGTCACTTTCAGGTACACCAATCAGACATAGATTTGGTCTTTTCACATAGTCCCATACTTCTTGGAGGCTTTGTTCATTTCTGGTTACTCTTTTTTCTCTAAACTTCTCACTTCATTTCATTTATTTGATCTTCAATCACTGATACCCTTTCTTCCAGTTGATCAAATTGAAGCTTGTGCATTTGTCATGTAGTTCTCGTGCCATGGTTTTCAGCTCCATCAGGTCTTTTAAGGACTACTCTACACTGGTTATTCTAGTTAGCCATTTGTCTAATCTTTTTTCCAAGGTTTTTGGCTTCTTTGTGTTGGGTTCAAAGTTCCTCCTTTAGCTTGGAGAAGTGTGATCATCTGAAGCCGCCTGCTCTCAACTCATCAAAGTCATTCTCCATCCAGCTTTGTTCTGTTGCTGGCAATGAGCTGCGTTCCTTTGAAGGGGGAGAGGTGCTCTGATTTTGAGAATTTTCAGCTTTTCTCCTCTGTTTTTGCCCCATCTTTGTGGTTTTATCTACCTTTGGTCTTTGATTATGGTGACGTACAGATGGGGTTTTGGTGCAAATGTCCTTTCTGTTTGTTAGTTTTCCTTCTAACAGTCAGGACCTTCAGCTTCAGGTCTGTTGGAGTTTGCTGGAGGTGCAGTCCAGACACTGTTTGCCTGGGTATCAGCAGTGGAGGCTGCAGAACTGAGAATGTTGCTGAACAGCAAATGTTGTTCCTCTGGAAGCTTCATCTCAGAGGGATACATGGCCACGTGAGGTGTCAGTCTGCCAATACTGGGGGGTTCCTCCCATTTAGGCTACTCAGGGATCAGGGACCCACTTGAGGAGGCAGTCTGCCCATTCTCAGATCTCCAGCTGCATGCTGGGAGAACCACTACTCTCTTCACAGCTGTCAGACAGGGACATCTAAATCTGCAGAGATTTCTGCTGCCTTTTGTTCAGCTATGACCTGCCCAAGAGGTGAAGTTTACAAAGGCAGGCAGACCTCCTTGAGCTGCGGTGGGCTCCACCCAGTTCGAGCTTCCTGGCTGCTTTCTTTACCTACTCAAGCCTCAGCAATGGCGGGCACCCCTCCCCCAGCCTCGCTGCCACCTTGCAATCAGATCTCAGACTGCTCTGCTAGCAATGAGCAAGGCTCCACAGTTGTAGGACCGTCCGAGCCAGGCGCGGGATATAATCTCCTGGTGTGCCGTTTGCTAAGACCCTTGGAAAAGTGCAGTATTAGGGTAGGAGTGACCCAGTTTTCCAGGTGCTGTCTGTCACGGCTTCCCTTGGTTAGGAAAGGGAATTCCCTGACCCCTCGCGCTTCCCGGGTGAGGCAATGTGTCGTCCTGCTTTGGCTCTCATTCAGTGGGTTGCACCCACTGTCCTGCACCCGCTATCTGACATGCCCCAGTGAGATGAACCCAGTACCTCAGTTGGAAATGCAGAAATCACCCATCTTCTGTGTCGCTCACATTGGGAGCTATAGAGTGGAGCTGTTTCTATTTGGCCATCTTGGAACCCCCTTCTGGATGTCTTTTAGAACTCTACTTACCACTCACATTCCATCCATCCTCCAAATCTTACTTTTTTCTCTTTCCCATCTCTCCATTTTGTATTGATTCCTGACACTGGCTTAATCTTTAAAATGATCTTTTATTTATCCTTTTAAGTTCTTTTATAAATAAATAACCTCATATACCTCTCTCATATCCTCTTAAGCAATGCTAATATAAGGTGACAGTATTTTGCCACAACTGTCCCAAGTATTTTATATTATTGCCTTGGGACTTCTCTGAGTCAGTGGAGAGCCAAGTTGTAGAAATCTGCCCAGTAGAAGTGCCCTGGAAGTACAAATGAAAGCCCATGGATAAATTATCCCCTTCTTCATACCACTAGGAGACAATTCTGAGGCTCCTCCAAAGTTGTCTGCAGGATTGAAACCCAACTGCCAGAAGCAGCGACCAACAGAATATACATCCTTGTATTGGTTTTTCCTCCTCTGCTCTATTCCACTCTTGTTTCAAAAGTCACTTTCCAAAAATAAATTACCTGCTTGTCTCCAGCTCTGCTTCCTGGGGAGATACCTGGCTAAGACACTTAGTTAGCATTTCCCCCTCTCCTCTCAGGTACCATAATCTAGGACTTATATACCCTGCCAGAATCCAGCCAGTGGCCCCCCTTCCTACCACTAGTCCTCATTGGGTTCTGTCACACTTGCCTAGTTAATCAGTTGCCCTGGATTAGTTAGCTAATACTGAATTTCAAGCTGCTTCATTACACCTGCCTGATGGCTGCAGAATCAGTTAAGTGTTTCAGGTCTAGAGACTAAGGCTTAGTACTGCTCAGGTCATTCCTCTGTCTCCAAGGTCCCAGCTTCTGTAGCCACAGTCTTAATCTCCCTCCTACTGCCAGGTCCACTGTCATAATCTAGTTTCGGCTTGGTGCTGCATCCTCCTCATCTGGTGACCTAATATACACTGCTCACAAGAAGCCTACCCACTCCAATCTGGGGCAGAATCACTCAGTCACTTTACTTTAAAAAAACAACAGAGTGGCAAACTTTTACTTTTGTAGTGCTTTAGTCTGAAGATCCATGATTTATGAGACCCCAAGGTAGAATGCCTCAGAGTGAACCATGTAATCCCTGAGTACGTCTTCAGGCAATTACAAGGAAAGGTCAAGGTAAAGCTCTTATTGAATATGAAGACCACATTGAATTTAAAGTGTAAGTTCCTTTGACTTTGGTATGATTCATCTTGACTCACTGAAATATAATTCACTAAAATGGGTAACTCAAGTTCTACTTGCTTTATAAATCAATCAGTTAAAAACATTTGTAGATTACCAGCAACATCCCAACCCTCGGTGTAGAAGAAAAAATATATAATATGAGGAAGAAGAAAGTAGAAATCAGTACAGAATCACATGCACACACACACACCTGGTAAATTTTTTGTTGTTGTTGTTTGTTTTTGAGACGAAGTCTCATTCTTGTCACCCAGGCTGGAGTGCAGCGGTGCAACCTAAGCTCACTGCAACTTCTGCCTCCCGGGTTCAAGCGATTCTCCTGCCTCAGCCTCCTGAGTAGCTGGGGTTATAGGTGCCTGCCACCATGCCCAGCTAATTTTTGTATTTTTAGTAGAGACAGTTTCACCATGTTGGTCAGGCTGGTGTCGAACTCCTGACCTCAGGTGATCTGCCCATCTTGGCCTCCCAAAGTGCTGGGATTACAGGCATGTTTTAATAAACAGCAATTAACAAATGCTGTAACAAACATTCAGAGAAAGAGGTCTTAATTAAAAATGAAAAGATCCTTAGTTACAGAAGTTATCTTTCCTAAAGCACTGGGCATTAAGCCTGGGACTTGAACATGGATAGGATTTGAAAAATTGAAGGACACCGGAAGACGCAAATGATGGTGACAAAAATAAAAAAGCAGAACTTGACATGACTCGCTTGAGAGTACATAGAAAGTGGCTTGAGGAAGAATAACCTTGATAACACTAAGACCTTCAAGTTTCACAATATTTTCAAATGCCACTTATGGTTCATTTTACCTTCCATAAAATGTGATAAAACATAAATGCTAAAAAGGTCTTCAGAAAGTTCATTATTTTAAAATACAAAACCATTTTAGCTAGAAACGATCACTTCTCTGACCTCTTTCCTTTTTGAAAATTTGCACTAGCAAAAAATGCGGTTATTTCTCTTGCCTGAACTATCCTACACAAAGTGGGAAAAAAAAAACAAAAAACACAGTTTATCAGGTCATGGGAACTCCCATATACTTAATAAGAAACAGACCCCCCAGAAAAAAATTACTCTTTGAACTCTAGGTTCACTCGCAAATCAAATGACTTTCACTCTTGAACAAGCCTCACAATATGTACAGAATATGCATCACAAAAATGGAGAAACCACAAATCCCAAACAAGCAATGACATTTACAGCATGGTATTTAAGGCTGGGGGCTCTGGACTCAAATTGCCTGTGGAGTACCTAGAATTTTGTCTAGAACATGGTAAGTCTTCTAATTTCCAGCTATTAATTTTCTGTACTGTAAAAAAAGAAAAATACAGACCATGTAGGGTCACATTAACTAATTTAGTGCACTGAAACAAACTTCATTGGGAAATGTATAGCACAAAATGAAACTGTGAAAGTTTGTTTTTAAAAATAAAGATGAATGTAAAAGACGTGCTTGGAGAAAATACAATATTTTATTATATATTTTTCCACTTTAACGTGCCAAAATTTTATAAGGGCTATCAGATTTATTAGAGCAGATATAATAATCTTATTTTGGGAGAAGATTTAGAAATTTATTTTTTCCCAATTCCTCTTTTTTAGTCATCCTTATTAAAAAAAAAAAAAAGTGACGAGACAGATTCTGAGAAGCATATCTCTATTGCTCTACATGGACTGCATTTTCAACCTTACATGTTGATAACACTTAATTATAACCAGCACTCCTATAAGAGTGTCTATAAGATATATACATATATCTTCTTTTCAAGATTATGTTATTCACCCCACAATAGTTACAGCTAATCCAAGCTGTGTTTTCAAGGGCACTGCTGCCTTGCAGAGCATAATGCTGATTTTATCTCAGCAATGCCACCTTCAGTTATTTTTGTGATCTTGATCCTCCTGAATTCCCTCTGTAGAGATTCAAAACAGTATTTCTTTTGTCCCGACTTTCCTTACGAGTCTAAAATAGCGTTTTGACTTTGAGTGTTTCGTGTATACATAACAAAGAAACTTGAAAACTATCTTCATGATCTTGTGATTGATTTTATATCTTTTAAAGGTAGTATTTTTGTTTTAAGGCTTTGCTATTATAGAATTCATATGTCTTCCTTGGCTTAAAATGGAAATCATCTGTCAATTCAACTCTTTAGATTTAATCATGTCTTATCAAATACAGTCAATTCAGAAATTTACTAAGACATAATTTTTATTCTAAGTATACGTATTAGTTACATCACTTTTATATAGTAATCAGTTGCTGAACCAGGATGAAGATATTTTACTTTTCCTTCATCTCTCTAAATAGTTCCAAATCCACATATATCAGAAAGTATAACACACAAAATGTGTAAATCTGACAGATGTGTTCTAGTTACTTTTGGTTTAATAGGAATTTTCCTACTCTGTCTCCACATAAAGTTTTCTAAGAAGTCTAAAAATACTGAGCCCCTGTACTATGTTTCAATAAACAGTCTTAACACATTTTACTAGATGGAGAATAGCATTACAAACCTCCCTCGGGATCTAAGATACTATGAATTGGACACACTGACCTTTTTTACGAAAAAGGAAATGAAACATTCAGCACTATATTTGTAACAGGATACTCGTGATGGATTTAGTTATACAAGGTTACAGCTGTCAATTGGAAATGCCTAGCCTACCTCAGCTTGAATCACCTCTCTCATTTTTCTTCTGGAAAGAAGAAAAAAACAAAGTTCATTGAATTATTCAAGACAACAGAGAAGGCGTTGGCCTAAACTAACCATTAAAGGAAATACCATGCAAATGTTCACTTTAAGTCATGTTTAGCCGTGCATACTTGTGTGAATTATTCTGAATCTACATAACTGCATAAAATCACACTATAAAATGCCAAGAGGTAAAGCAAATGATCATGAATTCGTCTCAGGGAAATGAACAAGGGTTCCTTCATTGCATAAGATTATACATCAATGGAGATTCTAAATTCTAGAATGGATTAACCTGAGAAGTTAAAATTACCCTACAGTTAAAATTTATTCCTGATGTCTAAGAAAACTCTGTAGCAGAAATGTAAGGCCATTTCTTCACTTGGAATATCCATCATTATTTTAAGAATACCATTTTATAGAATGTTAAAACAGCGAAGTCCTGAAATTATAAACAAATACATTTCATGCTAATCAAAACAAATAATTAACAATGTATGAGAGTCTGCTCACATAAAAGTCTGATTTTAAAAGATGGGAAATAAGATATCTGTACATGACCAATGAGTGAGCAAATAACTATACAAACTTACCTCCAAATATAATGAAGTGTTAATACCACGAAGTGCCAATAAGTGTTTTAAGAGAAAAAAACATGAAGTAAATAGAAAAGTCAGAAATAAGATTAGAAGAGTTTATAAACAAGGGGAATAATGGACAGGAAGTAGCTTTAAGAACTTGAGCTATGTTTATAAATATTATAAGAAAAGAAACCAATGTACCCAGAATGTACTCAGAAAGTACTTAAGAGTACTTTCTGGGGTTTAGATCTGAAAGAGTGATGTGGGGTTTAGATCTGAAAGATGGGGAGAAAATATTTAGTCCACCATCACTATTGGGTGGGTGGGGTGAGGGAGTGGAGCCTGGAGTAGGCAGAGTTCCAGATGTAGCTATGAGAGAACAGGATGTGTTTTTATGGAAAATGCCCTCAGCTCTAGAGTGGTGAATGGGCAAGGAAGCAAGGTCTGTAATATAGAAATACAATATTATAGTTGGCAGACATTAATGAACTTTGAAGGAGGTAATAATGGCTTTAAGTAGTAAAATGATATTAGGAGTACACTGAGGTAAACGAATTGCAGAGATACACTGATGATCAGATTAGCATTACAGGTATGGGAAGGAAAAAAGACAGAGTTGGAAATAATACCCAGATATCTGTCTTGGGTGAGTGGTGGGTGTGTTTGGACATTCCCTGGGAGATATTTTAAAAAGGAAGAGCAACTGGAAAGGAGGGATTGGCAGAGATGGTAAGCTCACATTTGGACATCTTGAGTAGCAGGGTCCTTATGTTAGCTAAGTGATCCTGTACCATATGTAGTTGGATAAGCAGATATAAGATTTAAGAGAGAATCTGAATTTGAACTAGAGATTTGAAATTCATTCTCAAATAAATGTAATATGACCATGGAAATGGGTGAAACTTTCAGAGAAAATTATGGAGAAATAAAGGAAATTCCAAAGATAAAATCCTAAGAAATATTATTTAAAGGGTAGTCCAAGAAAGAAAAACCTGGAACATGGTATTGCTGGAACAAAGGAAAATTGTCAGAGAGAAAGAAAACTTATTTTAATTATAAAAAGTACCATAGCAAAGATATATTTTGTATTATGTGAGGCTAATATATATTTTAAGAGTGTTACTATAATATGTCAGAGAATGTGTAAAAATAAACAGAACACTGCTTGGAGGCAAAAATATCCGACAAAATTAAGCTAAGAATTACATTCATATATTCATTCATTCATTGATACTTTCAGGAACTTTCTATTAAGTATGCATTATGAAGTACTGAAAAAGGTGTTCAGCAAATAGAAAAATAAATCAAACATAGTCTGGCTTTCAAGAGCTTATATACTAAAGCAAGAGATGAGATATGCTGTAGTAAATAGCTGGAGGTCAAAAGGACATGTTTCCTAAGGAAAACTTGCTAAGGAAGGTCAGAAAAAGAATACATAGCATGGCCACAGAGTCCAACACAATGTAGCTTCTCAGTAAATACATACTGAATCAATTTATGCAGTCCAGCTGGAGAGGTTAAAAAATGCTTTCCAAAGTAATTGGCCTTTACCATTAACATAGGAGAATTCCTAGAGTTTAAACATAACAGAAGGGATTTGGATAAATCAGGGTCAAGTACAAGGATAGCAGCTGGAGAAACTTAATCTGGAGCAAAGACCTGAGAAATGTACTCATTTAAAAATATTTTGAACATGTGTCTATATTAACCTCGTGAAAAACTAAACAAAATTCTTATTTTGTGACAGCATCAGTTTTACGGATCAAATGCTAAATATAGTAATGGCCATATCCATTCAACAATTTATAGTGCCCCAAATACTTTTGAATACATTTTATATTCAATTCTAAACAACAACTTTAATGATTAGGACCATTATCTATCTGTGTGGAAACTGAGACCTGAATGGTAACATGTAATAAAATATAAGTCGTTGCACTGCCCTAGTGATTTTCTTAATAAATCATTTTAAAATAATAAAATTCATAAAGTCATTAAAGAGATCATGGGCTGGGCACAGTGGCTCACACCTGTAAACCCAGCACTCTGAGAGGCCAAGGTGGACGGATCACTCAAGGTCAGGAGTTCGAGACAAACCTGGCCAACATGGTGAAACTCAATCTCTACTAAAAACACAAAAATTAGGCGGGTGTGGTGGTGCATGCCTGTAGTCCCAGCTATTAGGGAGGCTGAGGCGTGAAACTCGCTTGAACCTAGGAGGCGGAGGTTGGAGGCGGTGGTTGCAGGCAGAGGTTGCAGTGATCCAGGATTACACTACTGTACTCCAGCCTAGGTGACAGAGGGAGACTGTCTCCAAAAATAAAAAAATAAAAAAGATCATGATTCTTGGTCGTATCAGCCGAGAATAAACATGTCTGAAAGAGTAAATACAGTGTGTATATATAGTTTTATATATTGTGAGGGCTTTAAAATGAAATGATTGCAGTTTTCTAAACTGAAGGTCTTGAACAGAGGTTGCACATATTAAATATCCCATACTCAAAACACACCGTGAGGAATTTTACATAATCTGAGCCTTGAGTGATCATTTGGAAGCCTGTTTTCTGACTTTAATTCATGGTTTCATTTTTAAGCTAGTTACTGATTCCCTACATGATATCAGTTCTTATTCCACAGAATAGTTTAATAACATTTGTATTCATGCAGAGAGACTGATGGTATAGTGAAATTAGAAGACCTCTTTGGAAGACACTTCTCACCCAAAGAGAAGTTCTGTATGGTCTTTATTTACTAGCACGAGTGAGTATGATTATATTGTGCATACAACTCTGACACATGTCATTCAATACTATTTCATCATACTACAGCTAAGTATATATTCATATTATCATACAACTCTTAAAATTTATAATTCATTATGCAAAATGCTACTTTTTACATAAATTAATTCTCAAGAGGGCATTAAATATATAAATAACATTTGATATATGAAGAATACTTGATGTCTGAACTTCAAAACAGCCTAATGTACAATTCTTTGAGTAAAATACCTTTTGCGCTATCTTCTTAAAATAGCATAGCAGACAGTAGTAAGTGTACTTAAGTTTCTAGTGAACACTCGCAAATATACTCCAAAACTTTCATTTTATGTGGCCTTTTTATATGCTAACTAATATATGGCATATGGCAGTATTTTTATATCTTGCTCAGCATTGATATGCTAAGGTTATTTTTACTGCAATTCTTTAATACATTCCTGGGATATATATTGTAATCAAATATATGCTCCCTAATGAAAAATGATGTAATTTCTCCTTTTGGTTATTTGACAAGCAATACAACAGGGTGTATGCAGTGCCTCTCCCACAGGCCCTCTGCAAGCTCCCTTTGGTTACTTAGAGTGCCCCATAGGTGCCTGAAGTGGGAGTGGGGAGGCACCGGCCCCTCCCACACCTCTGTTCATCTTGATCTTTCTGCCTATTTTAGCTTTCTGCATCAAGTTCAATGCCTTTGCTTAACAGTCAAAGTAAAATTGCTTCCAACTCTTCAAATGAAGCGCACCCCTACTCAGGAAGTTAGAAGGACATATTGATGTTTTGAGTGTGCAGTGGGGCTACAGAAGAGTTAACCGCTAATTCTGACATACAAGTATGAATTAATCTTGTCTAGAAGTCACTTTTCTAGTTTTATTTTTTCATTACTGATATTTTTCAAAATCTTAAATCTTGCTCAGAATTCTATTAGCATTCAGAAAAAAACTAAACCGAGGTGATTGTGGGTTTTTCTTCCCCTTTCTGTCACCGCAACAAACACAGGAACAAAAATCCATAGATTGATGAACATTCAGCTATATGTGACCGGTGAATTACAGGTCGTGCTGAAGACTTTGTTTTTAATATGTATGTGACCTTGTGTGTATTATCTAGACATGTACGTGTGTTATCAGCATTTTTAGATATAAAAGTTATCAGCAAGAAAATTGAAGTCATCCATAGCAAGTTATCTACATGAAGCAGGCGTATAGGAAAACTGACTTCCTGGATTTTCCTAAAGATCACTTGTTGCCTGACTGTGAATTAGAAGGTTTTGGAAGAAGCAAATCTTTGGGTATGGTTGATTTCCAAGAGATGAGTCACTTTATTTTACTAAAGCAACACTGCCCAGCATTGCCACTGACTTTCTGAATTTAGAAAATACAGTTTGGGTTCTCATAACAGCAAGATCATAGATCATTTTTTAACCCTGGGTCTTTTAGGCCTCAGTCAACAAGGTGTTTATAACAAAATTGCTGGTATATAAGAAAAAAGTTTATTATACTAGAGGCTTTCAGGTCCAGTCCGATCAGCTAACAAAAGGGAATAGATCACATTGTTGTACTGTGGAACTATTTTGAAATTCAGGTAATTTGACAGGGGAAAAAATATGTTTGCTCTCAGTCATTTTTATTTCTTTCCACAGTACATCATGGCATGAAATTTCTGCCACAAATAACACAAATGGATTCTAACAGAAACATTCTAACAAGCCTAAGTGAGTTGGATCTACAGTAGACTATATAATTTGGTTAGACACGTTCGTAGAAAACAAGCACTACTTTTATAAGTTGGATTGTGAATTTTCCAGGCTGAGTGAAAGTTTGCTGTGTGTTCACATATGTTGTGCCGCGGGGAAATAGATCAAGAATTCATTTTAGTGACATTAGCCAAAAGGTCAGATGCCACACTGCCTTCCAGAGTGAATATACATACAACCTTTTCATGTATCTTTACATATTTAGAAAAGGATAAAAAATGGGAGTCTTTAGAATATTTGACATTCTTGGGAACCAAAGATAAAAAGAATTGAAATAACATGAAATTTTGTAGAACAAAAATAGGTCAAGGCTGCCTAGTTAACCCTCCAAGTTCCTGCAAAGAAACGTGTTTCCTTTGTAGCATCTTTACACTTAATTATTTAGTTACTATCTTGTTTTATATCATCTTCTATGTTGGATTGGAAATTTATAAGAGTGAAAAATATTTCAGCTGCTGCTATACCCCTGGCATCCAGGATGGTGTCTGGCCTGTGAGGCTCTGGATAAATATGTCTCCACTCTACCCTTGGGCCCACACTGAGAAAGTTTCTTCTTCTCTCTTACCCTTGGATTTTTCTGTTCCCTTCATGACTGATGGCCTGCTGGAAGTTTTGGTACCACATTTACCAGGAACTGCTCCTTGGAAGCTACTCCTAAGCCAACCTTACGCCGTTTTTCCACCTATTTTTTAAAAATCATTGTGGTACAAAATTCAGGCAAATTCTCTAAACCTCTGCCACCCTAAGAATATGGTATTTCCTTTCAAATTGGAAATTTTGTGATACTTTTCTCTGATGTTGGGAACACAGAGTGAGGTCATAAATTTTCCAGTTGATGCTGTGCTTCTCCTGCACTGTAATACATGTTTCCTTTTTTTCCTGGGATAATATTTAGCTATAAGCATCCCAATTTAATTCACCCATATCTAACCACACTTTCATATATGTAAGATGTCAGCAATATTTCCTAAAAGTTCTAGGATCTACTTTAAATTGCATAAAAAAGGAAAAAGACATTTATTATTATCCAAGCGATATCTATCTATCTATCTATATAACACACACATCTATCTATCTATCTACCTCCTCAAAGAGCTGGAAATGGATGTTACTAAGAGCTATGAAGTCCACGAAGCATCAAGTAAGAAGATAAGCTGTAAGACTTAATTCATCTTTTAATGTCCTAGGCTGATTATGTTCAGTTTTCCTAAATATATAAAATGATGCTTCTAATGTTGCAAACTTTAGAAATTGGCTGATATCTGAGACAGGGTAAAAGGATGTCTGCTTCCTGATAATGCCATTCTAAGCTATTCAGACCAACTCTCCTTTAACAAAATAATTTTAACCACCGGATGAAATATTTCTTGCATTTTTTTAAAAGCAAGGTGACATAAAAAGATAATAAGAAATCACTAGGATAAAACTAACAGGAAACGTAAAATACCAGGTGTAACCAAGTATTAATGCTGTTTTTACCTAGATGGCATTTGCCTATACCAACAAATTCGAACTTGTGTGTTAAAATGTTTGCTGTCAGGAAGAACCAAAATTAAACCTGATACCCAAAAATGTAAAGCCTAATAAGGGAAATGTAACACAATAATCTGAGATCCAAAAAGGCTAAAATATCATAGTGTGATACTAGAAATTAATAGTCAACAGGCAGTTTTAAGACTTAAACTTGGAATTAGGTGCTTTTGAATTAGTAATACCCTAATCTACATAACAGATGCAAACAGCAATTCTTTCTAGAGAAAGGTACTTCATCTATTTAGTGAATGTATTTTCACATATGATAACCTGACACAAAGACAACTATACATGGCAGCATGGCAAATACAACAAAAGAAACATATCCGTAAAGATTTCAAATATTTTCATTTTTCGGATAAAACCTATAAAAATATTATGCTTGCTCTATTTAAGGAAACAAAACAAACTTAACATATTAAGGAAATTATAAAATAGAAATCTAGTAATAAAAATGCAATGTTAAGGAGTGAGAAATAATTATCAAAATTAAAAACTCATTGGATAAATTTGGCAGTCATACAGACAGAGATATTGTCACAGATATATATATGCAGAGAATTTGTGAGCTGCAAGCATAGGGAAATATAAAAAGGAAAACATAGGCGCATGTAAAAGGCATAAAGAATATATTGAAAAGTATTGATATAAACTAAAACAGAGTTCCAGAAAGAAAAGAGACGAAAAACAGGAATGGGGCATTGTTTGAATAATAGCTGACTATTCCACAAATAATTAAATATCCCTATCCACATATACAAAATACCAATGAATCCCAAGCGGAATAAATAAAAACAATATTATCTACACCTGGACCCATCATAATTAAACTGTAGAAGGCCAAAGACAAACACCACATTTTGAAACAATCAGAGAAATATGACAGATAACTTTTACAGGAGCATAAATGGAAGTAAAGAAAACCTCCCAAAATAAAAAGACAAAAAACAACAGTAGAATAACATATTTAATATAATGAAAGAAAGTAACTAATTCTACTCAGTAATATCATCTTTTAAGGATGCCAATAAAATGTAATTTTTCCAGACAAACAGAAACTACAAGTGTTTGCTACTCATAAACCCATACTGGAAATTACTTACAACATACTTGAAGCAAAAGAAAATATAAACCCAGATGGAGAATATGATATACAAGAGGAATTAACAAAATGAAGTGATAAAAAGGTGGAAAAAAATTAAACATCATTATATGAAACATTAAAAATAACAACTTGTGGGGTTTTCGAGTATAAAATTAAAATACATGAGGACAAGTTGGGAGTAGATACATAAGTGGGATCAAACTATTCAACGGTCATTGTATTTCCCAGAAAGAGGACAAAAGTATCGATTAACTTAACATCTATAGTTTAACCATGTAACTAAATAAAAACTTCTAAACCAGCCAAAAGCAATGCAATGATTCAACATAATTAATGCAGTAAACATACTTATCTTTTTCCTCTAAGTACAGCTAAGATCCCTGGACATTACATATAAAACGAACAGAAGAGACATCAAAAGGTGGAGAGAAAAGGCAGACCAGGTAGGGACCTTGGGAGCCAAGAAATAACAAAATTCTCTCCACCCCCCCATCGTACCTTCACAC
Source organism: Hylobates moloch (assembly GCF_009828535.3). NCBI lineage: Eukaryota > Metazoa > Chordata > Mammalia > Primates > Hylobatidae > Hylobates > Hylobates moloch. Next base: position 30,654,291 of record NW_026652281.1, read on the forward strand.
AAAGAGGCCACGTGAGGACACTGCGAGAAGATAGCTGTCTACAAGCCAGGAAGAGAGGCCACAGCCGAAACCAACCCTGATAGCACCTCGATCTTGGACTTCCAGCCTCCAGAACTGTGAGAAAATAAATTTTGGTTATTTAAGCTACCCACTATTTTTTTACAGCAGCCCTAGCAAACTAATACAGAGATACTTTCACAAACATTACAGATAAAATTCAGTTTATGAAACATTTTTAAAATTACAAATTTTTATGGAGAACAGATTAATGGTTGCCAGGCATAAGGATGATGGGGAAGAAGGGATTGCATATGACTATAAAAGGTAACACAAAGGGTAACACAATACTTTGTAGTGGTGGAATAATTCTGTATCATCACAGTAGTAGTAGTTACATGAATACACAAGTCTGACAAAATAAAATGTTTTTTAAAAATTTATAGCTAAAACACCATAACCAATCCAAAAAAAGTAGAGAAAATGAAACATGAAAGAATATAAATATATAAATCCCAGAACAGGATAGTAAATTTAAACTGTAATATTTTATTAAGTGCAGTAAATGTAAATGGAGATAATGCTTTATTTAGAAGATGAATATTTGTAAATAAGTTTAAAAATCGAAATATAACTCTATGCCGATTTCAAGAGCCACATCTAAGACAGAATATTTGAAAGTAAGAGAATAGTAAAAACATACACTAACCAAAATAAACTGGTAAAGCTATATTAACAACAGATAAAATAGACTTCAAGGCAAAAAAAAGAAAACATTACTAGAGTTAGAGAGTAATTCATAATAAAACACTTGACAAGAATTTTGATAGGAATCAAGTAACTGATGATTTTAAATTGATTGAGGTGCAGATGATTCAAATCCAGAATTATGATCTTTACCAATCAAACAGTGGCTATTTAAAATCTGCTGTTTACCTTTTGTTAGTAAAAATGAAATGGTTATCCAAAACGTTTTCTTCTTCAAATTAAGTTTGTTATCCAGAACAAAGGTAGACATTTTGAGTTACATACTTACAAAACCTAGTCTTAAAACATATTTTATATATGTATATTTTTACATACAACTAAAAGTATAAAGGTTTACAAGATTTTCCTTCCCAATGACAATGAAAGATGAACCTTTTGAGTAACATTCTATCCTGGATGTTCTCCCAATTCATGTTTTATTTTCTTTAAAACATTACTAATGAGCTGCCCATTATGACTTGTGAGGAGAGATGGTTAGCATTCAATCAATTGGTCTATTATAAATATAGGTCGCTTGCTCTTAAAAATAAATCAATTTTCTAAGTACACTGCATAAAATCTCTTTAGACATTTGGTATGTTAATATATTGCAAGATTTCCTGACTTAAAGATGATAAAAGGGTTGATAGAACTCAAATTGTGTCACATTATAATGGAATAATATTATAACTCTAGCATGGGGTAAGACCAGAGTAAGACCAGAAGCACAAATGTTCCAAGTCAAAAGATACATACTTCATGTTAAGTCTTCTGTGGACACATTTTGGGTGATAATATGTATAGTGGAGCTAATGTATATATGCCATAAGATTGGCCTTTGTAAGTATGTAACTCAGAATGTCTACTTTTGTTCAACTAAATATGAAGAAAAAATTAGAAAAAAACAATTTTAATGTCCTATTTTTATCTCCTATATGGGATAACCTCATTATTCAAACTTCATTTTTGCTTTCGATACCATAGAAGTAAAAGCACTTTTAAGACTTAGTAGAGAGTTTAGGTCTCAATATCCTTTTTTTTTTTCTTTTTTGTGGAAAGCTGAAGCCATCAGCCCATGTGCAAAAGAAATGAAATCATGAATAAATCAAAGGATTAAAAAAAATAACTCTTTATGTAGAGCCCTAGGGAGACCATGTTGTTTTCTTTTCTTTATCTCTGTTAACAAAACAAAAGATAAAGAGCACATTTTAAATAGTCACTGTTGGATCAGTAACGATCATAATTCTGGGTTTCTATCATCTGCACTTCAATCAATTTTTACAAGCATTAAGTTAGAACTGCAGGAAAAGGTACCCACTTTTTTCTGGGCTATGAGCCCTGCACACCGACAGGTGTTCTGTCAGCGTCTTTGTAGTATCCAGTTCCCGCTTGCCTTAGCACTGAGTTCCTCACATATTCTAGGTATTAGTCCCTTGTCAGATGACTGGTTCTCAAATATTTTCTCTCATTCAACAGGATGTATCCTCACTCTGTTGATTGTTTCCTTTGCTGTACAGAGTTTTTTAGTATCAAGTTCCTTACATATTCTAGGTATTAGTCCCTTGTCAGAAGAATAGTTTGCAAATATTTTCTCTCACTCAACAGGATGTATTCTTACTCTGTTGATTGTTTCCTTTGCTATACAGAGTTGTTTAGTTTAATATAGTCCCATTTGTCTCTTTATATTTTTATTAGAAACACCAATGTGAATTATTCCACAGAAATGGGGGTATTTTATATTCTAGGATACATGTTTTATTATCATCAGTTGTGCACTGATAATGCCTCTAGCTGAAGTCAACTTATTTATTTAAGCTGAGCAAAGGACAAGGAGAAAATAGGAAGACATTAGTATTTGCATTAGGGAAGAAGGTGATACATTCCTATACACATGAAAATATATGTGAACAAAAAAATGAAATTTTCTCAGACCACTGTATCCCACAGTTAAGTCTCCCTCTTGGCATTCCCACAGAATCTGTGGTCTGTTCCACTCCACCCACTTTGATTGTAGTCCTTGACGGCAGAAAATAAAGTTTGTGTTATACATTCTAAATATACTAAAACCTTCAAAAAATATTTAGTTTAAGGCTGCACTGGGAATACTGAAAACTAATGTGTATTTTATTAATACATGATATTTTACATATTTATGGGGTACATGTGAATTCTGTTACATGCACAGAATGTATAATGATCAAGTCAGAGTATTTGAGGTATTTATCATCTTGAGTATTTACCATTTCTACGTGTTGGAAACAATTTGAGTCCTATCTTCCAGCTACTTTGAACTATACAATACATTGTTAACTATACTCACTGTACTCTGCTGTTGAACTATAGAACTTATACCTATTATCTAATGTGTATGTTGGTACTCATTATCCTACCTCCCCCTCCCACCTACTCATCCTTTCAAGCCGCTAGTATCTGTCATTCTCCTCTATGCCTTTATGAGGTAAATATTTTTTATCTGTCATGAGAACATGCAATATTTTTCTTTCTGTGCCTGGCTTATTTTGCTTAACATAATGACCTCCAGTTTCATCCATGTTGCTGCATATGACAAGATTTCATTACCTTATATGGCCAAATAGTATTCCATTGTGTATGTGTACTACATTTTCTTCATTCATTCATCCTTTGGTGGATACTTAGGTTGATTACATATCTTGACTCTCGTAAATGGTGCTGTAATGAACATTCAAGTACAGGTATTCCTTTAGTATGCAAATTTCTTTTCCTTTGGATATATAACTAGCAGTGGAATTGCTGGATTATATGTGGTTCTATTTTTAGCTTTTTGGAAAATCTCTATACTTTTTCATAGTGGCTGGTCTAATTCACATTCTTACTAACAACATATGAATTTCCTTTTCTCCACATCCTCGCCAACATCTGTTATTTTTTGACTTTTTAAGAATAGCTACTCTAACTGGGGAAAGATGATATCTCATTGTGGTTTTGATTTGCATTTCCCTGATGGTTAGTGATGCGAAGCATTTTTTCATATACCTCTTGGCCATCTGTATGTCTTCTTTTGAGAAATGTCCGTTCATGTCCTTGGCCCACTTTTCAATGGAATTATTTGATTTAGTATTGAGTTCCTTACATATTCGAGGTATTAGTCCCAGGTCAGATGAATAGTTTGCAAATGTTTTCTCTCATTCAACAGGATGTATCCTCACTCTGCTGTTTCCTTTGCTATACAGAGTTTTTTAGTTTAATATAGTCTCATTTGTCTCTTTCAATTTTTATTATTCATGTTTTCCAGGTCTTAGCCATAAAATCTTTGCCTAGACCAATGTCCTGAGGTATTTTTCCTATGCTTTCTTTCAGTAGTTTTATAATTTCAGGTGTTATATGTACATCTTTAATCTGAAAATACTTCCTAAAGTATTTTATCAGATACATCAGATACATGTCTTTTATTCCTTTTTTCAAATATCCTTCCAAATTTTTTCACATAGGTAAAATTCGCACATACCAATAATTAGATTGGATTCAGTGAAATAAATTAATTGAATTTTAATTCAAATCAAAATATACTTATTGGACTCACATAGTCCCTGGTTTTAAAGAATTTCAATAAATTGTACATTTAAAATGTTTTTATATTAAAATAAATTCAATAGAAGGAGTTTTATTGTTTGGACAAGAGAAGTTCGAATTATGCCAGTTACCCATCAAAGGTCTGTCCAAGAGGCAGAGAATGGTAATATCTAGACTAACAAAAAATATCTTCTAAATTAAATATATGCCTGTGACTAAGTGGTACACTATGTTAAATGGCTAACCATGACCCTAACTTTTGCCTATGAAAAAGTAAATAGGGGCCGGGCGCACTGGCTCACGCTTGTAATCCCAGCACTTTGGGAGGCCGAGGCGGGCGGATCACGAGGTCAGGAGATCCAGACCACGGTGAAACCCCGTCTCTACTAAAAATACATAAAAATTAGCCGGATGTGGTGGCGGGTGCCTGTAGTCCCAGCTACTCGGAGAGGCTGAGGCAGGAGAATGGCGTGAACCCGGGAGGTGGAGCTTGCAGTGAGCCCAGATAACGCTAGGCGTGCACTCCAGCCTGGGTGACAGAGCAAGACTCCGTCTCAAAAAAAAAAAAAGAAAAAAGAAAAAAAGAAAAAGTAAATAGGAAGTTATTTAAAATCCAGGCTAATACATAAGGTCAATTTTTCTATTCCCATTTCCAAAATTAATCATACTTTGGCCTAGCCCTTCCTGCTAAGCTTTGTTGAACTTTGATTGGTTCCCTTATGTTAAAGCCCCCATAAAAAGCTTGCCCTTCTTCCACAGAGAATGCTTTAACATAAACATCTCATGCTTGGCATTTTCGATAGTATAATTCCAGGGTACTACTAACAATGTTCTAGTTGAATATCTTTCACATGTCACACCAGAAAACCAAGTCATGGGACCAAATACAAAACCAGGGACATGGAAATATACTCATAATTTTGATGGGATGAAATGCAAAGATACATGGCAATGGCCATGGCTGCAAGGAATGTTGAAATGTCAGCGATGTAGTGGTTGGTCTACCTAAACCATTAGGTTTGGTTTAGCAGCAGATTTTAAAGACTTAACAATGGTTAGAGATATGTTCAGTTTTGCTTCTGCTGAACTCTTTCTCAGTGTAACTTCTTACTGGTATTTCCTGGAGAAGCACCATTTTTCTTGTCTTATAGTACAGGGGGGTTAGAGGGAGTGCAGAGAGTAGGAGGAAGAGAGAAAAATGTATGGCCAGTTTCTTTTAGATTATCTTGTAATTATGTTCTTATCTTGCATGTAATATCAAACCTTAACACACAAACAAGATACACTATGTTAAAATGAAAAACATCACTGCCTTACCCAATTTTGGGTTTGGCAGGCATACTAATAAAAACATATAAATAACTGAAATCTGGGCTATTAGAAAAAAATAAGTTTAGAGACTAGAGAAACAGACTCAATAATAAAGAACAAGAAGTGTCCATAATTTAAAATAGATGGTTTTCTTATTGTTGGTAGATTAGTCACCACAAGCATTTCATTATCTGGAACCAATGCAGGAAGAAAGAGCAGAGTGGGCTCTAGAATGTCACAGTAACATAAAAGGGGCTCCAAGGGTCAAACACAAAACTTTTTTTTAATTTTATTATTATTATACTTTAAGTTTTAGGGTACATGTGCACAACGTGCAGGTTTGTTACATATGTATACATGTGCCATGTTGGTGTGCTGCATCCATTAACTCGTCATTTAGCATTAGGTATATCTCCTAATGCTATCCCTCACCCCTCCCCCCACCCCACAACAGGCCCCGGTGTGTGATGTTCCCCTTCCTGTGTCCATGTGTTCTCATTGTTCAATTCCCACCTATGAGTGAGAACATACGGTGTTTGGTTTTTTGTCCTTGTGATAGTTTGCTGAGAATGATGGTTTCCAGCTTGATCCATGTCCCTACAAAGGACATGAACTCATCCTTTTTCATGGCTGCATAGTATTCCATGGTGTATATGTGCCACATTTTCTTAATCCAGTCTATCATTGTTGGACATTTGGGTTGGTTCCAAGTCTTTGCCATTGTGAATAGCGCCACAATAAACATATGTGTGCATGTGTCTTTATAGCAGCATGATTTATAATCCTTTGGGTATATACCCAATAATGGGATGGCTGGGATAAATGGTATTTCTAGTTCGAGATCCCTGAGGAATCGCCACACTGACTTCCACAATGGTTGAACTAGTTTACAGTCCCACCAACAGTGTAAAAGTGTTCCTATTTCTCCACATCCTCTCCAGCACCTGTTGTTTCCTGACTTTTTAATGATGGCCATTCTAACTGGTGTGAGATGGTATCTCATTGTGGTTTTGATTTGCATTTCTCTGATGGCCAGTGATGATGAGCATTTTTTCTTGTGTTTTTTGGCTGCATAAATGTCTTCTTTTGAGAAGTGTCTGTTCCTATCTTTCGCCCACTATTTGATGGGGTTGTTTTTTTCCTGTAAATTTGTTTGAGTTCATTGCAGATTCTAGACACTATCCTAAATATATATGCACGCAATACAGCAGCACCCAGATTCATAAAGCAAGTCCTTAGTGACCTACAAAGTGACTTAGACTCCCACACAATAATAATGGGAGACTTTAACACCCCACTGTCAACATTAGACAGATCAACGAGACAGAAAGTTAACAAGGATATCCAGGAAATGAACTCAGCTCTGCACCAAGCAGACCTAATAGACATCTACAGAACTCTCCACCCCAAATCAACAGAATATACATTCTTTTCAGCACCACATCACACCTATTCCAAAACTGACCACATAGTTGGAAGTAAAGCACTCCTCGGCAAATGTAAAAGAACAGAAATTATAACAAACTGTCTCTCAGACCACAGTGCAATAAAACTGGAACTAGGGATTAAGACACTCACTCAAAACCGCTCAACTACATGGAAACCGAACAAGCCACTCCTGAATAACTACTGGGTACATAACGAAATGAAGGCAGAAATAAAGATGTTGTTTGAAACTAACGAGAATCAAGACACAACATACCAGAATCTCTGGGACACATTCAAAGCAGTGTGTAGAGGGAAATTTATAGCACTAAATGCCCACAAGAGAAAGCAGGAAACATCTAAAATTGACACCCTAACATCACAATTAAAAGAAGTAGAGAAGCAAGAGCAAACACATTCAAAAGCTAGCAGAAGGCTAGAAATAACTAAAATCAGAGCAGAACTGAAGGAAATAGAGACACAAAAAATCCTTCAAAAACTCAGTGAATCCAGGAGCTGATTTTTTGAAAAGATCAACAAAATTAATAGACCGCTAGCAAGACTAATAAAGAAGAAAAGAGAGAAGAACCAAATAGACGCAATAAAAAATGACAAAGGGGATATCACCACCAATCCCATATAAATACAAACTACCATCAGAGAATACTATAAACACCTCTATGCAAATAAACTAGAAAATGTAGAAGAAATGGATAAATTGCTTGACACATACACCCTCCCAAGACTAAACCAGGAAGAAGTTGAATCTCTGAATAGACCAATAACAGGCTCAGAAATTGAGGCAATAATTAATAGCTTACCAACCAAAAAAAGTCCAGGACCTGAGGGATTCACAGCTGAATTCTACCAGAGGTATAAGGAAGAGCTGGTATCATTCCTTCTGAAACTATTCCAATCAACAGAAAAAGAAGGAATCCTCCCTAACTCATTTTATGAGGCCAACATGATCCTGATACCAAAGCCTGGCAGAGACACAACAAAAAAAGAGAATTTTAGACCAATATCCTTGATGAACACTGATGCAAAAATCCTCAATAAAATACTGGCAAATCGAATCCAGCAGCACATCAAAAAGCTATCCACCATGATGAAGTCGGCTTCATCCGTGGGATGCAAGGCTGGTTCAACAAACAAAAATCAATAAATGTAATCCAGCATATAAACAGAACCAAAGACAAAGACCACATGATTATCCCAATAGATGCAGAAAAGGCCTTTGACAAAATTCAACAATGCTTCATGCTAAAAAACTCTCAATAAATTCAGTATTGATGGGACATATCTCAAAATAATAAGAGCTGTCTATGACAAACCCACAGCCAGCATCAAACTGAATGGACAAAAACTGGAAGCATTCCCTTTGAAAACTGGCACAAGACAGGGATGCCCTCTCTCACCACTCCTGTTCAACATAGTGTTGGAAGTTCTGGCCAGGGCAATCAGGCAGGAGAAGGAAATAAAGGGCATTAAATTAGGCAAAGAGGGAGTCAAATGGTCCCTGTTTGCAGAAGACATGATTGTATATCTAGAAAACCCCACCGTCTCAGCCCCAAATCGCCTTAAGCTGATAAGCAACTTCAGCAAAGTCTCAGGATACAAAATCAATGTGCAAAAATCACAAGCATTCTTATACACCAATAACAGACAGAGAGCCAAATCATGAGTGAACTCCCATTGACAATTGCTTCAAAGAAAGTAAAATACCTAGGAATCCAAATTACAAGGGATGTGAAGGACCTCTTCAAGGAGAACTACAAACCACTGCTCAATGAAATAAAAGAGGATACAAACAAACAGAAGAACATTTCATGCTCGTGGGTAGGAAGAATCAATATCGTGAAAATGGCCATACTGCCCAAGGTAATTTACAGATTCAATGCCATCCCCATCAAAGACAAAAAGTTTAAGCTTTTGTTTTTTACTTGCGGTACTTAGAATTACTTTTTTTTCTTTTGAGGCCAGAGCATCTTGTCTTATTACCTTCTTTACGGTCAACCTCAGGCTCTCAGATATATTTCCACCGGCTCTTTAACTATTTGAAATAGAAGTCTACGTAGATCTTTTGCTTAATTATTTTTCAATTTGTTCCTTCAACCTTGAAATTATTTCTAATTAAAAATATAATGCACAAGAAAGAGAAAAATCTTTAGCAAGTAACACTAAGAGGGATCTAAATAAAGCTTTGTACTTTGTTCTACTAAGTTTGCATTTTAACATATTTCAGTGCATTAAGTCATTATAAATTCTTAAATATATTAGGCTTTCAATATAATAAATTAGACTGGCCTCTATTTATACTTAAATAATGGACTAAATATTCCAAAAAATCTCCTATTACCAAACATCAAGAAATATTGGGATAAAATGTCAAGTATTCCTTTGAATGCAGAGAACAGCTCCTGAAGAGCTTGGATATATTTCTGGGGACATGGAACTGAGAGACAAAGTGAAGGTAAATTAGAGCTGTCCTACAGCATGTTGCCAATCTTCACCATTGTGAATCCTGCTGCCTTAAAGAGCTACCTTCAGTGAAGGTGTCCTGGAAAAAAAAGATCTTAACTGCCAGTTTAAAAGAAAAACAGGTGGAGCAGGCATGGTGGCTCACGCCTATAATCCCAACATTTTGGGAGGCCACGGTGGGCGGATCACTTGAGGTCAGGAGTTTGACACCAGCCTGGCCAACATGGTGAAACCCCGTCTCTACTAAAAATACCAAAATTAGCTGGGTGTGGGGGTGCACACCTGTAATCCCAGCTACATGGGAGGATGAGGCAGGAGAATCTCTTGAACCAAGGAGGTAGAGGTTGCTGTAGGCTGAGATCACGCCACTGCATTCCACCCTGGGTTACAGAGCGAGACCCTGTCTCAAAAAATAAATAAGCAAATAAATAAATAAATACAAAAAGACATTTAACTGTCTGACCTCAAATCTGGATGGGTTATATGTCTTCTCCAGAAAAAAATAATAAAAGTTGATCATCTCACCATCAGGGATTCAAATGTAAGGTATTGGAAAGATCCAGGAAGTCCAAAGTAAAGAGCTTAAGAGGGGTCACTGTTTAGTTATAGTCTAGAGTTCCTGTCAAAAAAAAAAAAAAAAGCAAAAATAAATAAATAAATAAAAATAAACAACAAAACAGCTTGGGCCTCATAGGATTTCCCCAATTCTAAAAATACAATTTGATTTTTAAAAACACATAATAAAACTAGCCACCATCAATGAGAATCTATAGGAGAAAAAAATGCTGAAAATAATTTTAGAGAATTGAGTTACTAAATATCAAACATTAAATATGTGCTTAATACGTTGTATCAGTCTGTTTTCATACTGCTTTAAGGAAATATCTGAGACTGGGTAATTTATAAAGAAAAGAGATTTAATTGGCTCATCGTTCTGCAGGCTGCACAGGCAGCATAGTGGCATCAGCTTCTGGGAAGGCCTCAGGAAACTTACTTCACCGAAGGCCAAGGGGAAGCAGTCGTGTCTTAAATGGCTGAAGCAGGAGAAAGAGAGAGAGGGAGATGGTACACACTTTTAAACCATCAGATTTCACAAGAACTCAGTCACTCACACATCATGAGAACAGAACCTAGCGGATGGTGCTAAACCATTCATGAGAACTCTTCCCCCATGATCCAATCACCCCCCACCAGGTCTTACCTCCAGCACTAGGGATTATGACCTTCAACATGATATTTGAGTGGGGGTACAGATCCAAATCATATCATTTTTTTAAAAAAGTAAGTTAAAACCCAAAGCATAAGAATGTGTTTAACCTCATTAAAATCATCGGAAAAGAGCCTAGAAAGACAGAGATGGAGAACAAGAGAAGCTGAAAGATAAAAGCAAAGAATCAGACTGAAAATACAACTGTTTCCAGAATCAAACAGAGAAAGAGAGAAGCAATGTCCAAAACGAACTTCTGAGAACTTCTCAAATTCTCAAATTCAGAGATCCTGACATATTGTGAGATAAATAATAAGAAATACATACTTAGACACATATAAGTGGAACTGTAGAGCTTAGAGGCAAAAGAAAGATATTAGAAGCAACTGGAGAATAAAGACAGATCAAGAAAATACTAAGCAAAGTAAAGCCAAGGTGGCTATATATCAGATCAAACAAACTTTATGAAAACAAACTTTATTAATAATAATTTGACTACATTCTGACAAGAAGGTAAAACTTACTAAGGAATAATATTTCTAAATTTCCAGGCACTTAATAATATAGCCTCAAAATGCATGAAGCAAAAAAACTTGACAGTATTTTAAGAAAATATTAATAAGCTTCATAATCGAAAATGTAACCTACTTTTTGCAGTAATTAATAGAATAAAAGATTAAAATTGACAAGATATAGAATATTTTAGCAGCACTACCAATAAACTCGAGCCAGTGACATATAAAGAGGACACAGGAAAGAAAAGATGTGTCACCTTTCTTTCGGCTACTATTTACCTAGCACATCTTTTTCTGTACTTTTGACTTTGCTGTGACTTTATATTTTAGGTATGTCTCTAGTAAACAGCACAAATCCAATATTTTTAAAAAGTACAGTCTTATAAACTCTTTTAATTGGCAAGTTTATGTTTATTGTACGTAATGGTTCTCCAAGACTTTTTAATTTTTTACCATTTTCCTTGCTCCTATTTATTCTGTTTTATTTTCTTTCTTTCTTTTATTCCTCCATTTTCTCCCTTTTTATTTTGCAGGATAGTGGTTGCAGAGCATTCTTTCTCTTTTGTGATCATCTTTCATTTATTTTCTCACACCGTTTGTAAAGTTACTATTGTATTTTTGTTCTTTCAGTTTAAACCCTGGACATTTTACTATGCTTACTAGTACACTATAATCAATGTCCTAACATTTTCCAGAACAATATAAATGATAACACTCTCATTCCATAACTCCTCTGACTTACTTTGGTATACAGTATTCATTCTCTCTCTCCCTTCCCACCCACCTCCCACTTAGTTCAATGATCTGTTGGGCTTTTCTTCTGAATTCTGAATGAAAGCTTTTCACAAATGGCTGATGAGCCTGGCTGCCAGTTCTTATGTAAGAGTGATGCATGAGAAGCTATGTGTATGTGACCAGGTTTTGCCACAAATTTACCTCCTTGCAGTATGAAAATTAAACAGTTACTACTTCACACATTATAGCATCTGCAGGTCTTTTCTGGAAGAACTTTGAGCTCTCAAAGGAAAACTATACTATAGAAGCTAAGAAGAAATTACTTAGGCAGATAGTGAGGGTACTGAAGTCCTCAGTAAGGTTTTCCTTTTTAATGAAAAGCAGCCCTCAAATCATTTTCTAACAAAGAGAAGCCTGTAAAATTGAGCTGCAGACACAGACAAGCAAGCTGGAAGCAGGCCGGCAGAAAAATACTATCCAGGCATATTCAAAATGGTGGCTTCATCTTCTCTTCTTTTTGTCAGCCACGTGTACAGTAAGGAACAGACAAGATGTCGTAGGTCAAGTGGAAAGCCCGTTTGCATAATAAGATTAGGACGGGTGGCCAGCCTTTCCTGTGTGCTATGTAAATGTCATACCTGATTGAACCAAGCTGTGGTCCCTAAATAAATCAGACACCAACTCCTCAAGCCTGCCTATAAAATCCAGTGGACTCTGCCACTAGCTGGTCTTTCATTTTGGTAGCCCCTCTCTCACTAGAAAGAGAGAGAGCTGTTCTTCTTTCTCTTTCTTCTGACTATTAAACTTCTGCTCCTAAACTTCTCATGTGTGTCTGTGTCCTAAATTTTCTTGGCATGAGACGACAAACCCTGGGTATTTACCCCACACAACGAAGCTGCATCAACTATCTTGAGTGAAGTGAAACAGTAAGGAAAACTTTACTCAAGACTATTGCAATAGAAGGAAGAGATAGAACTAAACTCCTCTTGTTAGTGGCGAATCTATCTGGGTATGTAGCAACCTCAATTCTTGCCTCATCAGAAGAAATAATTCAACTGAGAGACGTAAGGTGAGAGAGTGAGGCAAGTTTTGGATCAGGGGTGAAAGTTTATTAAAAAGTTTTAGAGCAGGACCGAAAGAAAGTAAAGTAATTTGGAAAAGGGTTAAGTAGGCAACTTGAGAGTTCAAATGCACAGTTTCACCTTTGATTTGGGGTTTTATACATTGGCATACTTCCAGGGCGGTTCATCCCTTCTCCCCTGATTCTTCCCTTGGGGTGGGCTGTCCTCGTGTGCAGCAGCCTGCCAGCATCCGGGAGGGGACACATGCACAGTGTGTTTACTGAAGTTGTACACATGCTCACTTGAGGCATCTTTCCCTTATCAGTTGTGTGTTCCTAGAGGAAGGTCATATACCAGTTAAACTCCACCATTTTGCCTCTTAGTGTGCATACTTGAGTCCACTCACCCAACTCCTAAGATCTTATCTGGAAGCTGCTTATCATCAGTTTCAGTTTTTTTCTATCTATTGGGAGACCGCCTTTCCCTGGCATCAGCTGCAACCCATTATTTTAGAGAGACAATTCTTATAACCAGTCGACCACCACTTGATGGTCCTTCCTGGGTAGTGGGTGGGGCCCCTCTCCTGACCCGCTCATGTTTGCCTGATTACCTACAGTAACACTCTGAAACAAAAGGTGGGAGAGTTATTAAGCACTGAGGCCAGTTAGTGGAAAAGTACTGGAGGACACCGGGAGAAGGCTGGCCTATGGGACTGGGCCGCCTCTGGTTGCTAACTGGCATCCTGGCATCCTTGGAAGTTAGGCTCTTACACTCCCACAGAGACTCGAATATACGGGAACTATCTTTACTAATGATCATATTTCAAAGAGATGGCTCCTAGGCCCTTTAGAAAGGTATTCCTGGATTGTGGAAGATTTACAGTTCAACAGGGCAGAGAAAGAATTTACAATTGAAAGTTTTTGAAAGTAAATGTGCGAAGAAATGGGAGATAAGGAGTATTGTTAGGAAGAGGATTGTTTAAAGCTTAGTCAAGTGAGAGGAGCGTGAAGGCCATCATCTCGGTCATAGCTTTAAAGAATAATCTTCCAACTGCCTAATTATCTACTTTCTGAGCATGGACAGAGGAAGAAATGTGGGGCATCAAGATTTATAAAGAAAGTTTCCCACATTATCTCCGAGTGTCAGTCTTGCCCTTCATCACACCCTCCTCTGTAACTGCTGCTCTACAGTCAGGAAATTTCCCTGTTTAGTTGCTCCAGTGAAAAGATTGGTCTCCTGCAGAGGCTGGGAGTAAAACTGCCTTTACAAAAACCCTATCAATGAGAAATTTTGGCAGTGTGGGAGATATGATCGAGTCAAACCCCTCTTGCCTTTAGCCTTGAAGCTGTCCTTAATTATTCTTGGGCAAAGCTAATTCTGGTAGACATTTAGTTTATATTTTAAATGATAATACCCCTTCCTCAAAACTCAACCGCCTTTGTAATGCTAATGAGAGGCCACCAGACAAGGAGGACAGAGGCACCTGAATTCTGCTAAGGTGTATGTATAAATGATTGCAGCTTTTAATCTGGAGGTCACTGATATGCAACTTCTCCAATTACTCCTGCAGATAACATCACTATTGTAGAATCTGAGATTGGACTTTTGGGATACCGTTTCAGGTTTTGTCTGCATGTCCAACACCTGTGGCCCCCCTGGACCCACCAATCCCTTCTGTGACCCCACCCAGAAGTGACTCAGCTCAAGAGGACAGCTTCAATTTATAATTTCATCTCCAACCCAACCAATCAGCAGCAAACACTCATTGCCTAGACACCCTCCCCACTCCCCACAAACTACCTTTAAAATCCCCTAAGCTTGGCCAGCCATGGCGGCTCACACCTGTAATCCCAGCACTTTGGGAGGGCAAGGCAGGCAGATCATTTGAGGTCAGGAGTTCAAGGCCAGCCTGGCCAACATGGTGAAACCCTGTCTCTACTAAAAATACAAAAAGTAGCTGGGTGTGGTGACGCACACCTGTAGTCCCAACTACTCAAGAGGCTGAGGCAGGAGAATCACTCGAACCCCAGTGGTGGAGATCACAGTGAGCTGAGATCGTACTACTGCACTCCAGCCTGAATGACAGAGTGAGACTGGCACAATAATAATTAATTAATTTAAAAACCCCTAACCTATAAGCTTTCTATGAGATTAATTTGAGTGACAACTCCATCTCCCATGTGGCATGGCTGGCCTCATGTTAATTCAATTCTTCACTTCAATGCCATGAATTGATTTTGTTTGTGCAGCAGGAAGAACCCACTCGCTAGGTACAGGAGGAATTGCATTATGTTGGTATGGTGCTGGGAATTACCCTTCTATCATTTACCCACATTTTTCTATCTCAAGCCTCATCCTGGCCTTCAGTGTTCCCTAAGACTCTCTAGTGCTCTAATGCATAGACTTATTTTATTATCATCCCTTTCTGGGAGTATTTAGACTTTAGCCTCCTCTGCCAGTCTCATTACTACTCTACTTTCTGTCTTTCAGCTTTCCAAAACTGCTTGGTATTTCTTATCCACTATTGTCTCTTAGTACTTCTTGTATATAATATTTTTTGTCTATAACTTTTTTCATTTATTCATTTTAATTGTTCATGTGAGCATGAAGAGAAATACATACAATCAACTTGCTATGATCAACTGTAAATCTAAGTACTGAAACGCCCAATGTGTCATTCAGGTATGGTAACTTCCAGCCTGTAACATGGCAAGAAGAGGCCAAAGATGGAAAGTTTTGCATTGCACTCGACAACTCTCACTTGCCTGAGAAATGTCTTAAGTGGATAAGCAGACAGGGTGAAAACTAGAAGCAGGCATGTGCCCAAAGGTTCTTCTTGCTCGTAACAGGGACTGTGAAGGGCCTAAGGGCACACTCCTCACTTTGCCTTTTAGAAAACACACCTCCAAGTAATATTTCTTCATGATGATATATAAACCATAAAAAGAGATAAAACTGGGCCTATAAAATATATTATATGGGAAAGAACCAAGAGTTTGAATATTTTCAACAAAACACTTGAAGATGTCTCAAATGGCAAACAAAAACCCTAAAATATTAAAGAGAACAAAAACTCTAGGAGAAAAGACAACTGAGATTTAACTTAAGAATTTGATTTTCCAAAGGCACCCAAAACAATAGAGATAGAAGCGGAGGATTTAGAAGAAATGTCATGAAGTGATGAAGATAATTATTTTTATAAATCAAATGCATTTACTGAGTTCCAGGCAAAGTTAGCATAAGGTATATTCCGGCACAATTTTTGAATTGCAAATGTAAATTTACAATATTCTAAGGCTCCTAGGCAGAGAGGAAATAAATGTATTGTTACCTAAAAATAATTAAAGATTAGTCTGGTTTCAAGATTCAGACTTGCAATCTAGGTTCCATTATGTTAAATGGGAAAACAGGATACAGAAATGATTATATGATTTCAAATAGGTAAGATAAAAATGTAGAAAAATAAGTACATTGAAGGAAATTATGCCAAAGTATTCACAGTTTTCTCCAAGTGGTGGGAATTTTATTAATGTACATTCTAATCTTTTATGTTTTTTCTTCTACTTTTCAAGTGTTCTGGAATGGTCATGAATTATTTTAATAATTGGCAAAAATACAGGTAAAAAGTAAAAGAAAAAAAGAGAGAGAGAGGAAATCATTTCTCACAGCAGGATACTTCCAGGCTAAGATATATCAAATTAAAATCATAAAATTCTGAAGCCGTTTCCTGAGTTCATTTATTCTTAAGCTCTGGCTATCCCTTAAAGACTTGAGTAAGCCTGTGACATTTGGATCTGGCATTAGGTGAATTTCAAAGTCTTATGATAAGCTATCCACAGTCCTACAAAACTTGAAAAAATTCTTTGGAGCATTTTGGAGTCATCAAAGCAAACTTTTTACAGAAAACACTATTTTTCTTGAAAAACCAAACTTGAAATTTCCGAAGATGCAATAATTTTTCAAGACAAAACACCCTCTTGGGTACAAATCATGCAACTTGCCCTGGATCCAATATGTGCAGTTTATGCTGGAGTTCAAGTAGTGATAAAGAAACACTTTCAGCACTGGGCGTTTATCTTTGTTTGAAGGCTAGTGTAAAAAGCATGCGATTTCATATATTATACAATGAAATTATAGATATAATAAGAGCTATAATCTTCAAAGGTAGAGGTTGCAGAATTACAGAGCTAAATGACCAAATATAGCTCATGCTCATTCTTTGATTGGCTTGAATAATTAAAAAATTCGTGGCCAAAATTTGAAAATCAAAAGACTGTACCTTAAAAATTCTAGATTTAGAGGCTTCTGTTGAAAAACCAGAGGATTTGTAAAAGCCAGAAGGTCTGAGCAGTAACCTGCTAGAGGTTAGCTTTCTTATTCTTCAATGTTTTTCAGGCTTCCAAAAAACCAAAACCCACCCATTTAGGTTGAATTAGTAACTGACAGCTGTAACTACTATGTTAAAAATCGTTACTTGTGGCCGGGTGCGGTGGCTCACGCCTGCAATCCCAGCACTTTGGGAGGCCGAGGCGGGCAGTTCACGAGGTCAGGAGATCGAGACCATCCTGGCTAACCCAGTGAAACCCTGTCTGTACTAAAAATACAAAAAATTTAGCCGGGCATGGTGGCAGGCGCCTGTCATCCCAGCTACCCCGGAGGCTGAGGCAGGAGAATGGCATGAACCCGGGAGGCGAGCTTGCAGTGAGCCGAGATCACGCCACTGCACTCCAGCCTGGGAGACAGACAGAGACTCTGTCTCCAAAAAAAAAAAAAAAAAAGTTACTCATGGAGACTACCTGTTGTGGTATTTCTGTGAAGAATTGTTGGCTTCTGAGTTAGACATTCTGAATTCTGTGTCAGGATGACTCTGGGGGCTTCAACACAGTTAAATAAATTTTCCTAAAAGCAAGAGGGCCTAAAGTGGAGTATCACCAAAATTCATCAGTTCGGCAGCTTAATGATTCTCTCATAGGCATAAATACTTTATAACTTCGGCTCTGCCATTCTCAGAGAATTGGTCTTATTCTCAAGCTGGTTCTCCTCCAGGATACAAAATGGCTTCCACAGCACTTTTCACACGCAGAGACTACTATTTATAAACAGAAAAGAAGAGTACTCTTCTTCCTTGAGTTTCCTTGTATAAGAGTAAGGAAAGTTGTCAGAATCCCTCCCTAGCAGATCTTTCTTAGTATTGCATAGACCGCATTTCAGCCATATGTCCAATACTAAAACAAATGAGCAGGAGAGCTGAGTGCTTGTGATAGACGTAGATAATTCAAATTACCCATCAGCTGAATATAGGATTCCTTTCCCTTAGCACATAGTAAATAGCACCGGGGACGAGAGGCAAAAGAGTACATGTGAGGTCTACTCCCAGAAGGAAATGGTGTGTAGTGGGGAATTGACTTTGGATAGAAAACAGTTTCTGCTACAAACCAAAGACAGGTCTCTAGCTTTGTAATGACCTTTGGCATATACTTAAACTTTCCTAATTTAAAGTTCTTAATTTATATATTAGAAATGATAATACATTTTTCATAGCATTATCACAAATATTAAATGGTCAAAAATATATGAAAACGTAGGTATTTCGGATATTTTTGCTTTATAAAATATGCCAGATTGTTTCTGAAAATAAAGAAAATGGAAAAATAAAGTCCAAAAATTTTGGAAGTTTAAAATAAAAAGAAAATTGAAAAATAATTGAATTAAAAAATTATTTGTGCAAAGTTTTCTCTTAGGTGAAAGTTTATCTTATGATTTACCTTACCTAACTCAATTTTCTCAGTGGATGAAAATGTCATTTAAAATTGGAAAGTTTATTGTCTGTTTATTAGATTTCATTCTATTATTGTTTCTTCAGTGATAAGAAATGGAGAAAGGTAGTCACAGTTAATACCTTACTGGCACAGCTGAAGCTTGGCGCAATTCAGTGTATAATCCCTCTGAACCCCCGCCCCCCCCCCCCCCCCCCCCACCCGCCGAGTATTGGATAAATGGGAATACTTGGATGTTTGATGTTCTACCAGAGAGGATACTTTATCGCAAGGTACAATATAAAGCAGGTGCTACAACATGCTCTACTGGGCAGAATGACAAGTGACGGCTTCCCTAGAGTCATAGCAAAAGACAGATTTAGTGAATCATGCTCTATGATGGAGAATCCACACACCAGGGCTGCAGATTAAACTCTGCCTGTTGAAGTGAGAATATTTGCATTTGTGCTCTCAAGAGAGTTTTTGTCAAGTGGCAGGAGTGAGTGAAACTCTGAAGTCTGCCTTTAATACAGTCAACCACCTCATAGTCCCTATCAAGAGTACTATAAAATCAAATGAAGACCTTGGAAAAGCAACAGACTTAAGAATAAAAATCGCTCTGGTTTCTAGGACATTACTACTTTTCCCTAGAGAAAAATATGTAGAAACCCTGCATGGTGATTCAAAGATTAACTGGGCATTCCAGAAGGTTTCAAATGTTCTTTGCATTTACATGTTTGCAAAATTATGCTTCTTGGAGATCATCTACCAAAGGGCATCATTTGCTGACCCTTTTGGTCACCTGTGGCCTCAGTGATAAGAGAATACTCATGTCAGGCCTTGAAAACGGAATAACATCAACCCCAATGGCTTTAGCTTCTACTTAGTCAGGTGTGCTTCCACAGATTCGGGATTGTGGGGAGGAAGAAAAAGAAGTTGTTGATTTGGTGAGAAGACTGATTTTATTTCTAGTTTTCTATGTAAATGTCACAGGAACATAAGAAAAGTCTTCCAATTTTTATACCTTAATTCCTTCAACTGCAAAAATGAGAATAATAAACCTGCAATCCCCATATAATTCCTACTCCAAATAACTTTTATGAACTTTAAATCTTTGCAGGACAATAACTTTAAAAAAAATTACCAGGCCCATATAATTTTACAAATGACTTCTACTGAGTCTTCAAAAATCAAAGATACACAACATAGAAAAAAAAAATGGACTAATATACTATTGTTAATAAATAAGATAGGAAAAATTTAAGCCAGTAAAACCATTGGCTGATTTTATTTATAAATTCAAAAGTCTTAAATGATATATTTTCAATATAATTTCAGAATATATAATACATTCATCAAGACTAAGAAGAATTTATTCCAAACGTCCAAATATATTTTATTATTTTGAAACATATATTAAGGTAATTCACCATATTAACAGATGAAAGAAAAATACAATACTATCATTCCAATATTTACAGAAGAAAGAAAAAGATTGATAAATTATAAAACCATTCATAACAATAAAAATGGATTCTAAGTAAACTAAGAATAAAAGAGAGCTTCAAATGAGTTCACAGAAAGATACTGACCCAAACCTACAGCAACTATGCTACTAAATAGTGAACACTGAAAGTGTTCATTTACGAACAGAAAAAAGGATATCTGTCATGTTAATGTCTAAACAGTGAGCTATAATACCTAATTAACTGAATAAGATAATAAAAACCAACATAAGAATACAATAAGATCACAAAACAAAGGTAGAAAAAATCCTGGCATTTTGAGAATGATATGCTTCTTTGCATAAATTATCCTGGAAATTCACAGATATGTTATTAGAATTACTTGGAGAGTGCAGAAGATGAATATACAAAAATCATCTTCATTTTCATGTATTGTCAGAACTAATTAGATATTTTTTATGAAGGTACTACCTACACAAACAATATAACTTATAATGTACTTAAGAATAATTTTAAAAAATTATAAAGCTTGATTGGAGAAGGTAAAAGATGTACAGAAAAGAAGAGCTATACCATGGTCCTGAGTACAACAACGCAATATCATAAAGCTTTTGATTTGTTCCTTAAACTACAAAATCAACCCAAAACTGAATCCAAAATAAGCTTTTAATGGAAATATTTTAAAATTGTAATACTACCAAGAATGGTCAAGAGATACATTCATAATAATATGATAATATATATATTACTGCTATTCTTTAGGGAAGGGATGGAGCTGAAACATTTGACAGTAAGTTGCAGAAATCATGACCCTCCATCCCTAAAACCTTCTCTCATAACCACACCTCAAATTTTTAAAATGTAACATTGCTATATTACTATCATGTAATATAGTTTATATTTCTATTTCACTAATTATCTTCCTAGTGTCCTTTATAGCAATGTTGCCCTCTAAACCAGGATCCAATGCAGTGGTTTACATTTAGTCATATTGTATGTTTTCTCTCCTTTGATATGTAGCATTTCCTCCCTTTTCTTTGTGTTTTATGACCATGGTGTATTAAAAGAGTACAGGCACAATGTTTTGTAGTATTTCTCTCAATTTGGGTTTTTCTTGTTGTTTCTTTATAATTCTGCTTTTGAGTTTTTGGCAGAAATATTACATATGTGATATAGTATCTTTCCCAGAGTATGGTAACAGGAGGCACTTAATGTCGGTTTGTTCCATGCATGGTTATATTAATCTTGATCACTTAGTTAAGGCTGTTTCTTCTAAATTTTATTGCTATAAAAGTACCTTTTAATCATTTCATAATTAGTGAGTAATCTATGGGAAAATAATTGGAACTTATGTAAATCTTATTTGCCAACAAACTTTAACCCCTAGGTTTTACATCCATCAATATTTATCCATGTCAATTTTTAATATGATTTTTGCAAAATCATGGTTTTATAACTATCATTTCTTCTAACTTTATTATACTTTTGTCATTTGTTTTTTGGTATTAGTGTAGATTATTTTCTCAATATATTATAATGCATTGTAGCCACTCTTTTTTCGCAGTCGCAAAATTAGATTTTTAGATACCTGGATTTATTTTTTCTTATTTTTTTTTAATAGAGCAGTCTTGGAGGCACAGCAAAATGGAGTGTAAAGTACAGAGATTTCCTGTAAACTTCCTGCCTCCATGTATTCATAGCCTTCCCATTATCAACATCCCTCCACCACCAAATACATTTGTTAGAATTGAAGAACCTGCACTGTTATATCATTATCACCCAGAGTCCGTAGTTTTACATTATGGTTCACTCTTGGTGTTGTATGTTATATGGATTTCAAAAAATTTGTAATGACATGTATCTACCATTACAATGTCATACAGAGTAATTTCACTGCCCTCAAAATCAGCGTTCGGAATTAGAGAAAACTATTTTAAAATTCATATGGAACAAAAAAAAAGAGCCCAAATAGCCAAGACAATCCTAAGCAAAAAGAACAAAGTTGGAGGCCTCACACTCCCTGACTTCAAACTATACTACAAGGCTACAATAACCAAAACTGCATGGTACTGGTACAAGAACAGACACAGAGACCAACGGAACAGAATAGAGTACTTAGAAACAAGACCACACCTACAATCATCTGATCTTTGACAAACCTGACAAAAACAAGCAATGGGGAAAGGATTCTTTATTTAATAGGTGCTAGGAGAACTGACTAGCCATATGCATAAAATTGAAACTGGATCCCTTCTCTATACCATCTAAAAAAATTAACTCCGGATGGATTAAAGACTTAAATGTAATACACGAAAGTATGAAAAATATAGAAGAAAATCTAAATGATACCATGACAAAAACACCAAAAGCAATTACAACAAAAGCAAAAATTGACAAATGGGATCTAATTAAACTGAAGAGCAGCTCAAAAAAAATAAGCTATCATCAGAGCAAACAAGAAAACCTGCAGAATGGGAGAAAATTTTTTCAAACTATCCATCTGACAAAGTCTAATATCCAGAGTCTACAGGTAGGAACTTAAACAAATTTACAAGAAAAAAAACTAACAACTCCATTAAAAAGTAGACAAAGGACATGAACCGACACTTCTTGAAAGCATACATACTGTCAACAAACATACGAAAAAAAGCTCAACATCACTAATCACTAGAGAAATGCAAATCAAAACCACAGTGAGATACCATCTCATGCCAGTCAGAATGCCTACTATTAAAAAGTAAAAATACAACAGATGCTGGCAAGTTGCAGAGAAAAAAGAATTCTTTACACTGTTGATGGGAGTGTAAATTAGCTCAACCATTATGGAAGACCGTGGTGATTCCTCAAAGGCAGGAATACTATTTGACCCAGCAATCCCATTATTGGGTATATACCCAAACGAATAGAAATAATTCGATTATAAAGATACATGCATGCCTATGTTCACTGGAGCACTATTTACAATAGCAAAGACAGAGAATAAACTAAATGTCCATCAGTAATTAACTGGATAAAGAAAAAGTGGTACATATACACCATGAAATACTATGCAGCCATAAAAAGGAACAAGATCATGTCCTTTGCAAGGACATGGATAGAGCTGGAAGCCATCATTCTCAGCAAACTAACACAAGAACAGAAAACCAGACACCACATGTTCTCACTTATAAGTGGGAGCTGAACGATGAGAAGACATGGACACATTGAGGGGAACAACACAGACTGGGGCCTGTTGGGAGGCTTTGAGGGAGGGAGAGCATCAGGAGGAATAGCTAATGGATGCTTGCCTTAATACCTAAGTGATGGGATTATCTGTGCAACAAACCACCATGGTACACATTTACCTATGTAACAAACCTACACATCCTACACGTGTATCACTGAACTGTTGAAGAAAACAAACAAAAATATTCTGTGCTCTGTTTATCTCACCCTCTCTCCTAAATCCGGGCAACCACTGATATTTTTAGTATCGCCTTTTCCAGAATGTCACATAGTTGACATCATAGGGTTTGTCACCTTTTCAGATTGGACTTTTTCACTTAGTTATATGCATATAAGTTTCCTCCAGTACCTTTCATGGCTTGATTGCAAATATTTTCTTCTGGTATGTGACTTGTTTTGCATTTTCCTGACAGTATCACAGAGGAGAAATTTTTAATTTTAATGAAGATCAGTTTATTATTTTTTCCATGATCATACCTTTGTTGTCATATCTAAAAAGTCGTTAACAAATCAAGGTCATCTAGATTTTCTATGTTATCTTCCAGGACTTCTACACTTTGCATTTTACATTTAGGTCCATGTTCCATTTTGAGTTAATTTTTGGGAAAGGTGTAAAACCTGTGTCTAAATTAATTTTTTTGCATGTGTATGTATAGTTATTCTAGCAGCATTAGTTGAAAAATCTATTTTTACTCTGTTGTAATTGCCTTTATTACTTTGTCAGTGATTGGTTGACTTTAATTATGTGGCTCTGTTTCTGAAATATCCATCATGCTCCATTGATCCATTTGTCTATTCTTTTGCCAATACCACACTGTCTTGATTACTATGACTTTAATAGTAAGTCTTGAGATCAATACAGCCAGACCTTCAACTTTGTTCTTCTTTTATACTGTGTTGGCTATTCTGGGTCTCTTGCCCACCTTATAAACTTTATAATCAGTCTGTTGATATGTACAAAATAACTTTCTGGGATTTTCCTGGAATTGCATTGAATTCATAGACCAAGTCGGAAAGAACTGACATCTTAACAATATGGCGTCTTTCTATCTATGAACAACAAATATTTCTCAATTTATTAGTTATTTGATTTAGTTGCAGTTTTGTAGTTTTCCTCAAATAGTTATTATATATAATTTGATATACTTATACCTAAGTATTTCATTTTGGGGGCTGCTAAGTGTAAATGGCACTGTGTTCTTAATTTCAAATTCCACTTGTTTATTGCTAGTAAATAGGAAAGTGTTTGACTTTTGTATATTAACCTTGTATCCCATAATCTATAATCTTCCTATAATCATTTATTAGTTCCAGGAGTTTTTTGTCAATTCTTTCAGATTTTCTACATAGACAATCATGCTATCTGTGAACAAGCATTATTACTTCTTTTCCAATTATTTCCTTTTTCTTATTGCATTAGAATTCCAGTATGATGTTCAAAAGCAGTGATGAGAGGAGATAACCTTCTCTTTTTCCTATTAGTGAGAAAGTTTTGAGTTTGTCACCATTAAGTATAATGTCAGCTGCAGGATTTTTGTAGATACTCTTTATCTAGTTGAGAATATTCCCCTCTATTCTTAGTTTCTGTTTTCATTACGAATAGGTGTTCAATTATTTTCTTTCAAATTTTTTTCTGTATGCATTGATATGATTGTGTGTTTTTTCTTTAGCTTGTTGGTATTATGGATTACATTAATTGATTTTTTGAATTTGAGCTAGCCTTGAATGCATACTTGGGACAAATTCCACTTAGCTGTGGTGTATAATTCTTTCTCAAAATTGTTGGATTCAATTTGCTTATATTTTGTTGAGGATTTCTGCATCTATGTTCATGAGAAATATTGGTCTGTAAGTTTTATTTTGCTGTAATGACTTTGTCTAGTTTTATCTTAGGGTAATGCTGGTCTCATAGAATAAGTTAGGAAGTATTATGCCTGCTTCTCTCTTCTGAAAGAGTTTGTAGAATACTGGTATACTTTTTTTCTTACTTTTTGTTAGAATTCACCAGTGAACCCACTGGGTATGTCCCTTTCTGTTTTGAAAGGCTATTCATTATTGATTTCAAGTTTTTTTAATACATATAGGCCTGTATAGAGTGTCTATTTCTTCTTGTGTGAGTTTTGCTGTATTGTTTCTTTCAGGGAATTGGTTCATTTCATCTAAATCATGAAATTTGTGGGCACAGAGTAGTGTTCCTTTATTATCCTTTTAATGTACATGTGATCATGTAAGTGATGTCTTCTCTTTCATTTCTGATATAGTCATTTGTGTCATCGCTCTTTTCTATGTCAGCTAGCTTAGCTAGAGGCTTATCAATTTTGTTAATCTTTTCAAAGAAGTTTTTTGTTTCACAGTTATTCATTTTTGATGCTTAAAGTTTTACAGATTTGGTTAAGGGAAGTCTCATTAAACTGGCTCTTGTGCTCTTTTTTCTTTTTCTTTCTTGAGTAATTTCTGGAACAATAAGACATTCCTGGCCCATTTCAAACAGTCCCTGAACCATTCCTAGAATCAGTCACTTTTCCTAGGCACTTTGGTTACTGTGAGTAAGGAATTTTATTTGGAAACCAAGATCTAGGAGATAGATGTTCTCATTATTTTGGGGTGTTATTGCTTCTAGGCTTGAAAACGCCTTCTATATCTAAGGTTAAAAAAAAACTGATATCAATTTTTAAATTATTTTTTAAAACAGCAAATTAAAATTAAAAACTATCACCACACACTTATCAAGGAGATCAATAAAATGGAAATTTTTTATATGATGGTGCAAGTGTAAGCCACTGTGAAATCAAATATAATTTTTTTAGATAATCACCCTAAAGATGCTCTTCCATAAACGCAAAAAAAGCATGTCTAGAAATGGTCACATTGCATGACTGATTTTAGCCCAAATATGGAGTGTGACAAACTCTGCCTTAGTCATCATACTGATAAAATGAAACTCTTTTTAGCAGTTAAAATTTGTGAAGTGGAAATCCACTTTTAATACATACTTCAAACATAAAATGTTGAAAAGAAAAAGTTATAAAAAAGACACTTACAATAGGATATTATGATTTATCTAAAACATACAGCAGTGCTATTTATGGTTCATATGTATATTTATATGTATTTCCTTTGTAAAAACATGAATTAAACTAGTAAGGGCAAACTCCAGGTTAATAGTTGCTCTGAGAGGAAACAAAAAAAAAGATTGGGTGGGGCTTCAGTATCTCTGAAGTTTTATTTTGTAAAATTAAAAACCAAAATATACATTGTATAGATTTTTAAAATATTTCATAATTTATAAAAATTTAAGTAATTACATACATTATATGGAATTTTTGTCTAGCATTGTAGATTAGCAGAGCTATTTACATACATTATACAGGATTTTTGTCTAGCAGTACAGACATTTAGCAGAACTCTGGAGAAAAACATAGATTGGATAATCAGAGAAGTGGAAATCCAGAAACTGAGCACTGTTCCTTCTGACTGTTTTGACCTAAGTATTTCCTTTTTGCAGGACAATGTAAACTCCTTCACCTCTCCCCCAAATCTCCCACTACCACCCCCCTATTTTGCAGTGAAGTAGAAAAATTTGGAAGTAGTGTCTGTCTGTGAGAAGGAATTAAATCTTTAATGTGTTTTAAAATCATTTTAAGGTACAATGGAAATAATATCACATTATCATGAAATGTATATGTAGTATTAAATCCTGAGCTAGGAAAAATCTAGAAAATATAATATTGTAAAGAGGAGGATCATTTCAACTGAATCTCCTGTTAGAAGATATTACAGGCAGCAGAACAAAGAACCAATTGTCTGAGGGAAAATTAATATTTCAGAAAATGAATCAAATGTGGCAGATCTAAAGTAGAGGCTATGAAACTACTATTGTTAGAAAAAACACAGAAGGCGGAAGAAAGTACCCTGTGAAAAATAGGCCAGTTACTTTCATAGGCCATGATTATGAAATAAGAAAAAGGCAAAAGAATATTTCTCTTCCAGATGAAAAAAATAGTGACAATGAAAATGGTGATTTCTCTTAGTGTGTGGGTGGACTGGCACAGTAAAAAGCCAGCAAAATTAAGAATGGTGCAGGGCTTGGAGGGGCAAGTGTATAAAATAATGTAAAGAACAATAATTAAACCACAAATGAGCCATAGATTCTAACCCCATTTCTAATTATTTATTTGCCTTTAGTAAGACACTTGACTTCTCTGAGTCCCAGCTTTCTCATCTGTAAATAAGAGATAATTGAATGCATCTTCCTTGAGTATGTTCCTACCTAAGTATTTTGTGATTCTATTAAATACAAATCATTTACTCAATAGATACCATAGTTATCAAGTGCCTGCAAGGTGCAAGGTATTTTTCTAGGTGCTTTATATATACTATCCCATATCATTCTCAGGAGTGAGCTGTTACAAACTTCTCATAGAAGGCTCAAAAGCTTATCAATGTTTTCTAACTTGTTCAAGGCCACTGAGCTAATTGGTGG
Source organism: Hylobates moloch (assembly GCF_009828535.3). Taxonomy (NCBI): domain Eukaryota; kingdom Metazoa; phylum Chordata; class Mammalia; order Primates; family Hylobatidae; genus Hylobates; species Hylobates moloch. The sequence goes on from NW_026652281.1 coordinate 30,682,252, forward strand.
TGGAGCTGGTATTTGAGGCTGGGTCTCAATTCCAATGTCCATACTCTTTCATTATTCCACCTATGCTAAAGATATTGACTAAATGAAATATTTGAGAGTATGCAAATGACATGGTGGCTGGCATAGACCAAGAATGCAAAAAGTGTTCTACTGAAATATTTTCCCACTTCCAGAATCATTTGGAAAGACAATATTTATTTTAAAAATGCAAAAAGCCCTTGTGAGAACTTGGTTCTTATTTATTATAAGATTTAGTGTGATTTTACAATCTTATCATAAGATTATAAGATTTAGTGTGAATTATATTAATCAGAGCTGCAGTTAACTGAGTTATCACCATTTCTTTGAAATTTTGATTGTGTAGAGGAGGAAGAAAATAAAACATAAGGGGAAGTGTGTAAACTTACATAGAATGGAAGAATTCAAATAACCTAAAAGCAGCGAAAAAGCACTTGAAAGCTTATGAGACAGGGGGGAAGAAACTTTAGGTGAAAGAAGTGCTCAAATAGGAGGAATAACAACCAAAAAAATTGTACTTCTTTGAATTCTTAAAATTTTAATATAAGCTAATGCCCACAAACACCGAATTAACACATTAAGGTCCTTTAGACAGTTGCAAAACAATTTTCCCCAGTTCAGCTTATTATCCTCTTTCTTGCACTTATCCATTATTTAATTAAATAAATACATCAAATATTTTCAGACTAATCTTATCTCTGTGACTAATCCTCATTTTTGTATTGAGTGAGGCTGAGGAATGGTAGGATTGGGAAAGAGAAGAGAAAAAGAAAAAGATGACGAAAGAGCAGACACATTAAATAAGATGAAATAAACAGCTACTAACTCACTTCCTTCCTTTCCTTTAGAATATTGATCCAATGAGATTTGCTGAATTTATCAATGTGTAGGATTTTAGAATCAACCCTCCTCATCAGCCACCCAATGTCTGCTGTAACCTCTTTGGCAATATTTAGTAAATAATGACAAAGAAAGAAATGGCCTTATTCATTTGTTCTTGCTTCTTTTACTTACTAGTTAGCCACTTTTTTACTTTCCTATTTTTCTTTTTCTCGAAACAAAGGACAAATTATTCAGGTTAAATTATAGAAAGGATAAATAGAATCAATCATATTTTTCCTTAAATTTCAGTTCCTATGAAATATTTACCTTACAAGCGTACACAGAAAAATGGGTCTCTATTTTTTGAAAACAAATTTACAATGACTTAAGGATTTTTTTTTTTTATTCAAGCAGAAAAGAACTTGGTCTCATCTATCCTAATATTTTAAGTCTAAAGTGATTTGGGTCTAAGTGTATAAAAAAGTATTTACTCAAAGCCTGATTTAGAACACACTCAGAAAGACTCTAATATCTACGTTTAAATTATCAGAGGCCTTGGTGAGTCAGTTGTTTTCTGTTTCTGGATCATTTACATTTGTCTATTTGTTGGATGGTTTTCACACTGGGTTCAAGTCCTAATATCACACTTCTAAATTACATCTCAATCCATGCTTCATATAAATGGCCTGGTGGAAAGATGCAATAAAAGAGCACTTTGTAATACTGAGTCCACTCATGCCATTATAGAAAGCACAATGTCAGCACTTTCATTTCCATTATACACTCTGTTTGTTCAGAAATTATATAGAGAGCCATAAAAATTTGCTTGGCTACAAGGTATTAGCTCATCCTACGAATAAACAATTAGATAAAAACCATAACATGGCTAAGACAATTGATTAAGAGTAAAATTTGGTCCAACTGTGTATATGACCTGGGCTCATTGCCACTTCTCAGGGATTCTTTCTGCCATAACAACAAAGAAGCTATTAGACACGCATTCCCAGGTGAGGAGAAAAATACCTAGGTATAGACACAGATGTCTGAGGCTATTTGTTTGTTTCTTTGTCTTAGTGGGAAAACAAACAAAAAAAATTAGAATGGGTATAAAAATTACACTTTGATGATATTTTGGTGTCATCACTGTCACCGATGTGATCAGGGGAATTCTTCACAAAATATCAGGAAAATTGCCCTAACAGACTCTCAGACTTATAAAAAGGTCCATCTTATAGATCAAGGAGTAAAATTTCATAATTCTATGGGACGGGCATCAGTCACAGGGTTTTTTGTTTGGTTGGTTGTTTTTTTAATCGATATTCCTTTACTTTGTATTTAGGACAATATTAAGTAAGAATCTAGGTACTTCTAGCCACACTGATTTCTCAACCCCTGAAGGCATCTTAGTCCAAGATACTTTAACAAAATACCATAGATTTGGTGGTTTATGACAGACATTTCTTTTTCATTGTTCTGGAAGCTGGAAACAGAAATAAGGGCCCTCCTCAGGGTTTCTAGAAGCTGTCTTTTCACTCAGAGAGAGCAGTCTGTCTCTCATCCTCTTCTTACAAAGACACTAATCCCATCAGGCGGCCCCACCCTCACTCACATCTAATCTAAACTTAATTACTTCACAAAGGTTCCACCTACAATTATCATCACCTTGGAAGTTAGAGCAACATGAATTTTGAGAGGGCACAAACATTCAGTCCATAACAGAGAATAAGGTTTTCTCTTGAGGTTGATCTGAGAAGCCCATTGTTTTGTGACCAATTACTTCTGACGGGACCTGGTTTCTGTTTCTCTCTCTGTAAGTGATCATCTTACAACTAGGATGATTGACAATGATGACACCTATTGAACTATTTTATTTTTCATTTGAATCAGAGAAGGGTAATCCTTTATTCTCCTCATAAAAAAGATATTATAAAGTATCGAGTATATTAAAAAAATCTCATGACATTATATAAACATTCCATGGTTTGTTATATTCTTGAAGCCACATTGTCAGGATTTTAATTCCCATTCTGCAACTTACTGCTTATGTGACTATGGGCAAGCCAGTTAACCTCTCCATGCCTCAGCTTCCTCATCTCTGAAATGGGGGTAAAAATAGCATCTAACTCATAAGTTGTTGTGAGTGTTATGTTAACTGAGAAATGGTAATCATCAGTTGATACCTAGAAAAATGCCTGACACATACTAACAACTAAATAATTACTAGTCTGGGAATGAAATGGCCTAAGCCTTACTGGATTGTACTCTCCTACTGAGAGTTCTCCATATTCACATATTCACAGATTAAGAAACCTTCACGTTGGTAATAGAAAAGAAATCCCCTAGTTCATGTTCTCAGATTATCCAAGTGTCTATGACACAAATGAAAAGTAAAATATAAAGATGAAAAGGCAATTGGCTCTTCCCTCTTCTTTGGAGTCACAATTGTTAAGCTTCAGTGGATAATATAAAAGACTATTTGCATCCTTTAAGAATTGCATCAGCTCGTTCCCATGTGTTAAATAGTCAGATCAGACAGGAAAATATTTACCTTAAGTATTAGTCAATAATGTTCAATTTTTTTTCCTTTTAGAAAGTTGAACACATGCAACCATTAGTGTGACATTTAGTACTTTTATTCTGCTCAAATATTTCATAAAACAGATTCTCACACAGTTATAATTCACAATAATTTGCCGGCCGGGTGTGGTGGCTCACACCTGTAATCCCAGCACTTTGGGAGACCAAAGTGGACAGATCACAAGCTCAGGAGATCGAGACCATCCTGGTTAACACGGTGAAACCCCATCTCTACTAAAAATACAAAAAGTTAGCTGGGCATGGTGGCGGGCGCCTGTAGTCCCAGCTACTCAGGAGGCTGAGGCAGGAGAATTGCTTGAACGTGGGTGGCAGAGGTTACAGTGAACCGAGATCATGCCACTGCACTCCAGCCTGGGCGACAGAGCAAGACTCCGTTTCAGTAATAAAAATAATAATTTATCTAGCATTTACCATTACAAAAAATTTTAAAAAAATAAAGATGAAGTTAATTTAATCAAGTCCAGATGCATTTATAGATTGATTTTGGCAAAATAGATTTTGTTCAAAAGCAAACTAATATTTCCTTTGATTTATCTGAAATAAGGGTCATTCCACTTTCTTATGGACAATTATGAATTTTAGTAGAAATGATAATTAATCCAAAAGCAATATTGGCTTGACTTATATAAAAGTAAAACTATAAAGCTGCTTAAATTTTCCCTTCAAACTGAAGAAACAAGCAAGATCTACTGCTCCAAATTGCCACTATTTGAAGTATCAAGAAAATGACCATACTGCATATCAGGTTCTTTTGGAGAAGTCCGTTAAAACTTAAACTCAGTCATCAAATGGCTTCTCCATCACATGAGAATGTAAGCTACAAAGTAGATTTAATCTGTAAAAGGAAATGACTAATGTACAAATGTTTCTCTGGTGCTCAAGATGTGTGCTTGTTTCTATTACTAGGTAAACTACAATAATTGGTCTACTTCCAACAGAGTGCAGAAGAGGTGAACCAATAAATTTGTATTGACAGAGGACAGAAAATGTCAATTATCCTACGGAAGAGAGAATGCAAAGTCCTAGGCAGAGAGAAGATGCCACAGACAGATATACACCATAGCAGATATCTGGGAACAAAGGGAGAAGTGGAATGAAGACACAGGATACCACGGAGTACTTAAGGTCCAGTCTACTGGAGAAGCTCATTTGATTAACATCTTCTATCACCAACACCCTTCCCTTAGGCCTTCATCCCTCCTGACTGCACAGTGAGGTTGCCAGTCTCCCAGCACCCTACCTGTCTCAACCTCCGTTTTGCATATTCTGTGACATATATAAACACTGAGGCTATTGTGATTTACATAAGCCAATCATATTTTAAACGGTTATGAGCAAGGAACAAAAAAAAAAAAAAAAAAAAAAAAAAAAAAAACAAGTGAACACTAGCACTTTGGAAGCAATTCCTTCTAAAATGTCCATGAAAACATGAAAAGATCCAAATTAAGGAGAAACATGCACAAGAGAAATGAGATCCACGTCATAAACAATGAGAAATTTTAGCAAAATCTAGAGAACATGAGATGACATTAGAGAAAAAAACAAATGTGTTTCATTTGCCTAAGAACAGTCTGCATAAGAAATAACCAAAGGAGATACTGGTGGAACCTTGTCCAATCTTTAATAAACAGGGTAAGTTTAGAGGTGAAGCCAGCTGTGGGGCAATCAAGGGACCTGCTTCAAACTCACTGATGCTTATAGGATGGGTTCGGTTTGCTAAAGCCACACTGAGCTGCAAGCCTCCTGCTCTGATGATAAAAGGGAACCTGAAGAGATTGGCTTTTGACAAGAACAGATGTGTCAGGTCCAAAACAGTTTCTGATGGTTTAGGAAAACATGAAACAGAAACTCTTCTTTGCCGAGGCAAACTTTCCGATTCTAGCTTTCATTTTCTCTTTACACTCAGGCTGCCATATCTCTGAATTTACATAGTGAATGTTTCCAATTCAGACGAAAGTAGAAAAGAAAATAATAGATTTACTGTAATTTCAGATGGATATCCTCACCAATCCCAAAGGAACCTTATTTCCATTCCAATTTATTCACCCTTATCGTGAGAGTAATACTTTCCAGTAAATAGGGAAAAAAATCACATATCTTTAAAAAGATAATATGTTCCAAGAAATCAGACCAAACACATCCTCTGAAATAGAGTACTGCAAAGAATAAAAAAGACATTTTCAAATGTTTAATTTGTATTTTAACACGATTTTGAGATAGTGCATCTATGAAACCAGAATAGGCCTAAGCAAAAAGGGAAAGAGGTGAGGAAAATCACTCTTTCAAAGGTCTCTGTTGTTCAGCTGCTGTGTTGGAGGCACTGGGCTGAGCTCTGAAGACACTGTCGTAAATGATGAAAACACACTTCCTGCCTTTAACAATGTTTGCATTTAAACGGTAAGCTATTCCCCTAGTCAAAATTCATTAGAATTAACTGCAAGTGGTTGTAGCATTCTGGAGGTGAACTGTACCACCTCTGTAACAGATGCACAGAGGAAAGCAGGCTGTCAACAGAATTTGTGGAATCATGGAAGACTTCCCTGAGCAAGTGACATTTAAGACAAGAAGGAAAACATGAGTTGGAATTAGCCAGGCCAAGACTTGGGGAAAGCATGAAGCAAAGAGAGGAAAAGTCAAATGGGAAGCATTACAAATAAGAAAAATTAACGGTACGTTCAAAGAAGAAAGAGTCCAGAAGTTCAGGAGAAGAGAGTGAGGCGGAAAGATATGATTAGGCTGGAGAGGGAAGCAAGGGCTAGCTCACCCAGCGACCAGGAAGAATGCTGAGGATTTTGAAATTTATCCTAGGAACATGTAAAATAGACTAATGGAACAGAATAGAGGACCTAGAAATCCACACATGTACGGCCAATTCATTTTGACAAGTTGTCAAGAATATACACTGGAAAAAGGATGGTCTCTTTAATAAATGGTGCTGGGAAAACTGGATATTCATATGCAGAAGAATGAAATTAGATTCTCATAATTCACCACCACAAACATATATCAACTCAAAATAGATTAAAGGCTTACATGTAAGACCTGAAACTATGAAATCGGAGAAATGTTATAGAACATTAATCTGCACAAAGATTTCATGGGTAAGACCTCAAAATCTCAGGCAACAAAAACAAAAATAGACAAATGGGATTTACATCTGGCTAAAAAGTGTCTGCATAGCAAAAACAAACAAACAAACAAACAAAAAAAACAAACAGTGTGAAGAATAAACCTGTTGAATGGGAGAAAATATTTGCAAACTATCCATTCAACAAGGAATAAATAAGAACATGTAACGAACTCAACTGAGTACAAAAAAAATCTGATTTAAAAATGGGAAAATACATGAAAAGGCATTTCTCAAAAAAACAACATACGAATTGCCAAAAGGTCTATGAAAAAATGCTCTACATCACTAACAATCAGAGAAGTACAAATCAAAACCACAATAAGTTATGATCTCATCCCAGTTAGAATAACTATTATCAGAAGGACAATAACAAATGCTGGTCAGGATGTGAAGAAATGGGAATGCGCATATACTGTGGGTGAGCATGTAAAGCAGGACAACCATTATGGAAACCACTATGGGGGGTCCTGAAAAAACTAAAAACAGAACTACCATATGATCCAATCTGGCAATCTTACTGCTAAGTGTTTGCGTGTGTGTGTGTGTGTATATATATATGTAAGTGTACATATATGTGTAAAATCTATACACCTAGAAGATATATATATATATAGATATACACACATATATATATATAACACCAGCATGTCAAAGAAATACCTGCACTCTAATGTTTATTGTAGCACCATTCACAATAGCCAAGATACAGAATCAACCTAAGTGTCCAAAAAGAGATATATGGATAAATAAAATGTAGTATATATACACAATGGGAAATTATTCACCATAAAGAAGAATGAAATCTTGTTATTTGCAGCAACATGGATAGAACTGGAGGTTGTTCTGTCAACTGAAATAAGCCAGGCATGGAAAGACAAATATTGCATGTTATCATTCATATGTGGGATCTAGAAAAATTACTCTAATGTAGGTAGAAAGTGGAATGGTGGTTTCCAGGGGCTGGGAAGGGGAAAAAAATAGGAAAGATGAAGAGAAGCTGTTTAATGGGCCCACAAACACAGCTAGGTAGGAGGAATTCCTTCTGTATCTAGTAGTTCAGTAGGAAAATTATAGTTAACAATAATTTATTGTATATTTCAAATAGCCAGAAGAAAATAATTGTAATGTTCCCCCCCAAAAAAGATAAATATCTGAGATGGAGATTCCAATTATCCCCATTTGATCACTATACATTATACACATGTATCAAAATATGACATGTAACCCTAAAATATGTACAAATACATCAATCTTAAAAATCCAAAATTAGAATAATGGGAAAAAAACTGGAGAGTTATAAGCAAGAACATGACAAAATCAGATTTGTATTTAGGATATCATTTTGGCAAATCTATGTATGGATAATAGATTCACAAAGATTAAGGGGATATAAAAGGAGACAAGTTAGGAAGCCGTTCAAGCAAAAAAGATGAGAGTTGACAGTTACTTGATATAGGAGGGAGACAACTAGAGAGAATGAAATCATTGGGATCTTGAAATAACTCATGGAAATGAAAGCATTATTCCTGATGAAAATCTTCAATGGAGGAAATTAATGGTAAATTGAAAAAAATACTTCAGTTATAAGTGAAGTTGTGACATCTCTTAAAATTCAGATGAAAAGACAAAAAGGATGATTATCATGAGAAATATATTAGGAGACTAGGCCTAAAAGCACACATTAGGGGATCTAAGAGATGAGAATGGCCAACAGGAACAGAAAAAAGTACACAAATAAATAATATATAATGGTTCGCCCACTGAAAGTTTATTATTCAGTGATAAGAAAATAAACTTATCAAGCTGCGGCCAGGCACGGTGGCTCACTCCCGTAATCCCGGCACTTTGGGAGGCTGAGGTGGGCAGATCATTTGAGGTCAGGAGTTCAAAACCAGCCTGGCCAACATGGTGAAACCCCGTCTCTACTAAAAATACAAAAAATTAGCTGGGCGTGATGGCGGGCCCCTGTAGTCCCAGCTACTCGGGAGGCTAGGCAGGAGAACGGCGTGAACCCAGGAGGTGGAGGTTGCTTGCAGTGAGCTGAGCCGAGATCGTGCCACTGCACTCCACCTTGGGTGACAGAGCAAGACTTCATCTCAAAAATAAATAAATAAAATAAATAAAAATAAATAAAAAGAAACGAAATGAAACTTATCAAGCTACAAAAAGACATGAAGGAGCTATAAACACATATCGCTAACTCAAAGAAGCTGATCTGGAAAAGACATATATTGCATGATTTCTACTATATGACATTCTGAAAAAAAGAAAATCTAAAGACAGTAAAGAAGTTAGTGACTGTCAGGTTTTCAGGGGGAGGGAGGAGGGATGAACAGGCAGAGAACAGGGCAATTTTAGGGCAGTGAAAACATTGTGTATGACACTGTAATGGTGGATACATGACATTATGTATTTATCAAAACCCATAGAACTGTGCAATGCAAAAATTAAATCCTAATATAAACTATGAACTTTAGTTAATAACACTGTATCAAGATAGGTTCTTAGCAAATATTCCATACTAATGCAAGATGTTAATGGATAGGAGGTGAGGAAGAAGAGGTATATGGAAAGTCTCTGGGATTTCTGTGCAAATTTTTCTATAAACCTAAAACTACTGTAAAAATAAAGTCTAATAAAACATAAGAACCCCTTTAAAAATCAAAGAAAGGCCAGCAGAATTTAAAGATAAAAATGCTTACCAAGTATCTGGCAAAACAGCTTAGCCCGAAGTTTATGACATCAAAGGAACATAGAGCCAGACTGAAAAATGAGGTGTTTGGTAGTAATAAAGTCAGCTGAAGGAGAAACAGAAAAAGAACACAGGAGAAGGGGAAAAAAAGGTTACTATAGATCCTCTAGATTACCCTTTCAAATAGGCAAAAGACAAGGGAAAAAATATCCAGAACATCTTAAGGTAGAAAGTAGAGCCCATGCCACAGGTCAAAGAGGAATGAACATGGAAAGACAGCTTTTCTTGCGTCTGTTCTTTGTGACATAATAACGAAGGATATGACAGTAGGGGATGTAAATGTATCTGAAAGCCAAATAATGAACCAAATCTGTTAAGAAAAATTAGAAGTTTAGGCTAGATGAAAGTGGAATAAAGAGAGGCGATACCCAGAAGACACGAATATGTACTACATAAATGAGGATTCTCACAAATGGCTCATCTCCACGGGCTGACAGATCTTGTTAGAATTTGCTGCACATCAGCCATGAACTAAAACATTCTGGGGCTCAGGAGTAAAACTAACAAAACACTACTCCTTCTTGCCTTATTCTAAAATAATCTATTTTAAGTGGATGCACAAATATTTCTTTACAACCAGTTATCCCTCAGAGGTTGAGCTATGCCATTCTTTCCTAGGAATAACCCTTTTACCTATTTATTTATCTAAGATTGAATACTTTTCAGGCCTTTGAGTGTTTTGCACAGTATCTGCTTATGCTGTCCATAGTGGTATTTGACAGTAACAGGGACTGGAAAATTCAAAGTGCTAGACTATCTTTGCAATACCTTGGCTGCATCAAGAGAACTGGGCATCTTTCACTATCAATCTGTGAAAGAATCACAATATGAGACAACATGGTGACAGTGCTGAGTCTCACCTTTCCCTCACCATGTACTAAAAACCAGTTATTCATGAGAAAATTTGAGAGGATTAACTACTACCTGAAATGCTAAGAGTGTGCTCTCCTCTGAGGCTTTCTATGTAACCACCCTTCTTTTTGACACAGAGTCTTCCTCTGTTGCCCAGTCTGGAATGCAATGGCACGATCTCAGCTCACTGCAACCTCAGCCTCCTGGGTTCAAGCGATTTTCCTGCCTCAGCCTCCTGAATAGCTGGGATTACAGATGCCCACCACCACGTCTGGCTAATGTTTGTATTTTCAGTAGAGACGAGGTTTCACCATGTTGGTCAGGATGGTCTCAAACTCCTGATCGCAGGTAATCCACCCACCTAGGCCTCCCAAATTGCTGGGATTATAGGCGTGAGCCACTGTGACAAGCCATAACCACCCCTCTTAATGCATCTATATTAACAGTTATGAGAACATAAGCTTATAATACAGAGGAAGAGAAAGGAGAATCCCCTTGAAAAAAGAGGAATAGCAAGCAAATGGATTTATCTTTATGCTGTTACCTTATTTCACATGTGACAAAAACATAAATTTGCATAGACCTAGTTTTTCTTGGCTGAGTGCTCATTTTTCATTGTAAGTAAGAAAACACAGGCATTTTCTATTCCTAATAGGGGATCTGCATCAGTTAATATCACCATAAAGGCAATTTTAAGGCAGAAACAGGATCTGGGTAAATTTAACGAGTGAATATACTTTCCAACAAAACTAAAATAGAGGTCAATAAATCCCCTAACAACAATTCACCGCTTATGTACATTAGGCTAAGTTCAGCAGATATAACACTGATTTTTACATAATTGTTTCTGAGAGGTGGAGAAAATAATAAGGATGATACAAGGACATCTGTAGCACTGCATAAAAATTCACCTTGATGAAGCAAGACCAAACAGAAGGATCATGGAGGAGTGGTGCAGAATGAAACTTGAGTCTACCTTGAATGTACAGTACATAAGAAAGAGGGAGACAGATACAAAAAACTTTAGCTTGAGTGTTCAATCATGTAGGCTTTGAATCTCTGACACTAAAACTGGAATGACTGGCCGGGCCCGGTGGCTCACGCCTGTAATCCCAGCACTTTGGGAGGCCGAGGCAGGCAGATCACGATGTCAGGAGATCGAGACCATCCTCGCTAACATGGTGAAACCCCATCTCTAGTAAAAAATACAAAAAATTAGCTGGGCGTGTGGAACGTGCCTGTAGCCCCAGCTACTCGGGAGGCTGAGGCAGGAGAACGGCGTGAACCTGGGAGGCGGAGCTTGCAGTGAGCGGAGATCGTGCCACTGCACTCCAGCCTGGGTGACAGAGCGCGACTCTGTCTCAAACAAACAAACAAACTAGAATGATTTACTGAATTTTAGCTAAGTACTAATTATAGTACAAATACTAGCCTCATCAAACTATTTCACAAGTTGTATCAAATAATTAAAATATACATGATGGCTCTTAATTCATTTGAGTAACACAGAAAGACATCTAATCCAATTTTAAAGAATACATGATTCATATAGTGACCCTTGTAAATATAAGAATTTAACATATAACAAATAAGGCCTATGACTTCCAGTCAACTACCAATCATTGCCTCAGTCAACTGTGGGCAGAGGAGTAAGTCATATGGCACAAAACACGTTGACCTGTGATTTAAAGAATTGTCTAGACTGCCCAGGAATCTCTGAGGTATTTTGGAGTGGAGTTGCCTGTACTGGCTTATGATTAAAAATCCAATTAACTGTGTCTTTGGAGAGGATTCAATCTGTGATCATCTCACTACTTCTACTGCTCTCATTGCTTCCACAACTAGCATACTGACTTCCTACAATGGCATTAGAGAAGAGGAATAATAATGACTACTGAAAATACTGAAGGAACAGATCACCCTAGCATTGCTCTTCTACCCAGAAGGTCATTTGGATGACTATTTACCACGGGGAACAAAACATTTCTCGTGAAGCATGGCTGCGAGGCTACTGAGAGGCTACCCACTGTCTTGCATTTGTTTATAATAAGATTCATCATGCTAGATAATATATCGTTCGTTATATGAAGCCCTTTAATATATTAGTGTAGAATTACATAAATTTATTTGATCATAGTTAAACATTAAATACTTTAAAATAATATTAAACATGCTTATTGCAAGACTTATCAGAACCTTCAGTATAAGAAAGTGCATTGTGGGTCTCCAAGAAGTAAAGAGAGTATGCAGTGTTTCTGCACTATGTGACTATGCCACATGTTGCCAGACGGTGCAGCATATGTTCCTTCCAAGCAGCATATTGCCAGACTAATTTTCGGTATTTCACATTTTAGAAAGCACTATATTTGAACAACCCACTGCTATAGTACCAACTAAGACAGCAGAACAAGACTAACTGGAAGAAATTCAAGAACAAGACAAACTAATGGAAGAAATTCTTCCATTTTCTCATTGATAGCCAAAGAAGATGAGTAAAACTAGAGTCAGAAAAATATAAATTTGGGATCAAATAATCTTCCTTTGGATTTTCCTGCTTTGGGTAAGTTTATCTTATTTGAAAAAAAGTTTTCTTATTTAAAGCAGTTAATTGGTAATAGGAATCACAAAGCTTAATTGTTGTAGTAATAAATCAATTTGTTTCAAAGCAAATTCAAAACATGTACTCAATGATATTATTACTCTACACAATGTCCTCAAATAAATGCTGGGGTTTTTACTGTTGTTTTTCCCAGTGAAGAGAAGGTGGCAGCCAGCACTGGACAATTGGCAGAATGTCCCTTGTTTTGCTTTAATGAATAGCTAAGAATGGCCTTGATAAATGTATCAAAACATTGGCCTGGATATATATAGCTCCCCATTATTTACATTGCAAATGTATTGCATAAAACAGTTGCTTCTAAAGAGTTTTAAAACTCTTCATTTTCTTAAGTAGGTAAATATATCTCTCATAATTTTGTTCACTTTATCTATTTGCATAGGTACTCTCTCCCTGCTTTTTGGACAAAAAAGAAAAGGTATTTGAATTATTCTAAGTTAATAAGGTATCCTGTGAATCCTGACAGCCTCCGGATCTGAAAGAAGCAGCAAGAACTTGTGAGGAAATGGCTAATTTTAAATTACCCAATGCATGTGGATGTTTCCAGTTATACCTGAATACTTAAATAAAAATTCCCACAGGACTTTTGGCATGCACGTTTTTGATCCTGCAAAACCTGATAATTTGACTCAGAATAAAAAATCCATATCTATAAATGCCAGTTTTCAGAATATTCTAATATTAAAATTGGGCAGAATTCTTTAAAAATGCATGGAAAAAAACTCTTCTGTTCAAAGGAAAACAAATATCGCTATTTCTTTAGAAGATTACAACTCTCTGGCTCTCTAAATTTACCCAAATTGAATGTAGCAAAATATTTATGCATAGACACAGGCTTAGGTAAAGAAGATTAACTGCTCTAATCGGTTAAAAAGAACTCTCCAGGTCAAAAGTTTTATCTGAAAAAAACTAAACATATTTCTATGAAACTTTAAGGACTTTCACAATAGTTGGTTAAACATACAATAAATAAACTCTTACCACCAAAAACATGTTTCTCATAAAGCAGATGTAAAAAAATCTGCAAAGAACTAATCTATTCTCATTTGTGTGTATTTTCTGTAAGACTTTCAAAAGATATGTTCATTGCTCTTAGTCAACATAATTTTAAAAGAAGAAAAATAGAGCATATTCTTTAAGTCTTTATGAAATAATATTCCTAAAGGAGTGGTTCATTACATAACTGTTTAATTCCATGTCATAATTAAATTACATACACAAAAGTATGCATTGACTTTATGAAAGTAAAAAAATAATAATTGTTGTCAAAGACATAATGCATGAGATAATTAAAGAGATGATTTTACACAGGCTATTGCAATAGGGAGAATCGTTATTACTGAGGAAAACTTTTTTTCAAGGCAGAAAATTGGGGTTTTATAAAACATAAGAGCCAAGAGGAAAGGCACAGGTGGGTCTTAGAATATGCAAGGGTAAAGTGGCCCTTTCTGGTAATTTCTCAGAAAAAAAAGGGAAGATAGATTTCAGAGAATAAAAGGTAGAGAAATTTCTCAACCATTATTGTTTTCTGGGAATACAAGGCTCAAGTAAACTTCAACATTGTTGCTGCCACTTATTTAAAACCTTTAAAACTTTTGCTAATGTATTTATACACACAGTCTCAAAATTCTTTAAAATAGTATTCTCATTTTATAGTTTCATAGATGTATGTAGTTGGGAGTAATTTGGATTAGCATCCTAGCCTGTTATGGTGAAAATTCAACTAGGTGTGAGACAGTAACAGATGATGTTCTCTTCTTCCTCAATGTCCTTAAAAACTCTACCTCATAGCAATGGAACGACCACTTTCTACATTCTACTTTCTCTCAGGTCATGAAGAAAATGAAATTAACAATTTTGATTTTGAATGAAAGGGAAAAAGTCATCATCAGATGTTTAAGAAGCTTTGAAATGACACACTAGTCTGACTGGGCTACTAGACACAGAAGAATAGGTGGGAGACGAAGGAACAGGATTTGTGGCTTTGTTCTCTGCCTTCTTACACTGGAAAGTAAGCAACAGGAAAACAGACATTCTTATCCATTTTTATTATCAATTGCTGGACACTCAGTAAAGTTGATGTATAGTTAAATATTAGTTGAACAAAATAAATGACATAAATTGAAGAGTACTGCCACTGGGTCAACATAAGTATTATGCAAATTCTCATCTCATCTCAAACTCAAATTCTACATAGACTCAATAAAAAAAAACTTGAGTCACAAAAGTGGCATTTGTGGAAGAGTAAAAACTATGTTCTTTCTATCAAGTACAATGTACCCTAGTAAAACTACCTTACATCTTCAGGGATTTATATTTTTTATGCATTTTAAATTTCCTCAGAGAATATTATAAGACATATGCACTAAAAATATTCAACAATGCATTTCTTAGGGCCATTTTCACTAATAATTCAGAATTCTCAACAGAATGTCTTAGATGAGAAATATCTCTGGGAAGTTATAAATACAAGGTTTCTTTTCCTCTAAGTAACCAGTGGCCTCTCTCTTACATGAATGTGATGATTATTTATTTAATCATATAACTCTTTTTGCTTTGGCTTCTAGGGAGCTTAACGGCAAATTTGAAATCTCTTATAGTAAAAATGTTGGTATATTTATGTTTTTCAAAGTTAATACATTAGTAAGTGCTATCTTTTAGGGCACACATATTTTGTCAGGCACAGGGCAAAGCAACTTAACAAAATCACCTCATTATTTTTTTATTAATATTTTATTATAATTATTATTTTACTTTAAGTTTTAGGGTACATGTGCACAACGTGCAGGTTTGTTACATATGTATACATGTGCCATGTTGGTGTGCTGCACCCATTAACTCATCTTTTAGCATTAGGTATATCTCCTAATGCTATCCCTCCCCTCACCCCCCACCCCACAACAGTCCCCCCGGTGTATGATGTTCCCCTTCCTGTGTCAATGTGTTCTTGTTGTTCAATTCCCACCTATGAGTGAGAACATGCGGTGTTTGGTTTTTTGTCCTTGCGATAGTTTACTGAGAATGATGGTTTCCAGCTTCATCCATGTCCCTACAAAGGACATGAACTCGTCATTTTTTATGACTGCATTGTATTCCATGGTGTATATGTGCCACATTTTCTTAATCCATTCTATCGTTGTTGGACATGTAGGTTGGTTCCAAGTCTTTGCTATTGTGAATAGTGCCGCAATAAACATATGTGTGCATGTGTCTTTATAGCAGCATGATTTATACTCCTTTGGGTATATACCCAGTAATGGGATGGCTGGGTCAAATGGCATTTCTAGTTCGAGATCCCTGAGGAATCGCCACACTGACTTCCACAATGGTTGAACTAGTTTACAGTCCCACCAACAGTGTAAAAGTGTTCCTATTTCTCCACATCCTCTCCAGCACCTGTTGTTTCCTGATTTTTTAATGATGGCCATTCTAACTGGTGGGAGATGGTATCTCACTGTGGTTTTGATTTGCATTTCTCTGATGGCCAGTGATGATGAGCATTTTTTCATGTGTTTTTTGGCTAGATAAATGTCTTCTTTTGAGAAGTGTCTGTTCATGTCCTTTGCCCACTTTTTGATGGAGTTTTTGTTTTTTTCTTGTAAATTTGTTTGAGTTCATTGTAGATTCTGGATATTAGTCCTTTGTCAGATGAGTAGGTTGCAAAAATTTTCTCCCATTCTGTAGGTTGCCTGTTCACTCTGATGGTGGTTTCTTTTTTTTTTTATCCTGAATGAAAAGCTTTATGTTGAATAAAAGGTAAGATTATTATCAGGATAGATGAGAAAGGGAAGTTGCCCATGTTCATACAGCTAGTACACAGTAACGCTATTAATTCAAACTATGATCTCTAATTGTCCAATTCTCTGTTCAGGAATGTACTCTCCTTTCCTAAACTGTCTTCTTTTCCTGCTTGTCTTAATTTTACTTACATTATGCATTGTTTAGTTCTGTTTTTCTTTAATTATACTTATATTGTGTGCTTGTTCAAGCTGTGTCCAATCCTCTGTGAAATGAAGTAGAGAATAAACATATACCACATATTAATATATCAATATGAAACTTAAAATAACCATGAACTAAATGCCTAATGAGCAGCTAAGAACTTCATATACTATTTCCATCATAAAACTTCTTCTCCATTATGCATTGAATGTGTCTCCCTCCCTGGCTTCTGCTAAAAAAAGACATGTTGAAGTCCTAACTCCTAGTGCATCAGAATGACAACCTATTTGGACATAGGGCCATTGCAGATGCAATTAGTTAAAATTAGGTCATACTAGAGCACGGCTGCTAATCCAATATGACTGGTGTCACAAGACAAGACACAGAAAGACACACAGAGACAAGATGTGAAGAGACAAAGAAGAATGCTGTGTGTTGACAGCGACAGAGATTGGAGTGATGCCTCTACAAGCCAAGGACTGACAAGAATTGCAGCAAGACTAGAAGCTAAGAGAAAGGCATAGAACAGATTCTCCCCTAAAACTAGTCCTTCAGAGAGACTATCACCTTGATTTTGGACTTCTAGCCTCCAGTACCTTGTAAGAATGAATTTCAGCTGTTTTTAGCCACCCAGGTTTTGGTACTTTATTATGGCAGTCCTAGAAAACTAATACAGTCTCCAAAAATGCTGCTGGAAGGCAGAACAAATTCCTAGCTAACAAGAAGAAGCCCAGCTAAAGTCACTTTGGTACCAGTGAGAAAAACCGAAGGCAGTGCTCTATATAATTGTAAGCATTTCTGACAGATGCTTACTGATACTGAATAAGACCAAAAAAAGGAAACATTTGGAGTTAGGAGTGGATAACTATCTCATTAAGCTGTGACTGTTGAGAGAAGTTGAGTGGCTCTGGTACTGGTTATTATGCAGATCAGGCACAAATAACATAGCACAGTTCTCATGAATATCATTTTGGCTCATTACAGAATTCAACTCTTTGCAGTTTACTGAGTTTTAAAGAAAATTTTTGAAATTGCCCAATTAAGTAACAATTGAATGGACTGTTAAAATTAATCATATCAATTTATCACCTTAAAAACTTATCAATGGACTTTTATTTTCCCAAAACAGCCTGTGAATCACACTGTCTTTTTCAGTCTTTATCTCCATTCAACATATTTCAGGGTAGAGTGTTCAACCTCACAAAAATACCTTGTTAAATTTGTTTTAAAAACATTTATGGGTGCTTCAAATGAATTGGAAAAATAACTGAAAATCTGCAAATATTAGTGAATCGTCTTACTTGATTCTGACTTTACAACACAGGAGTATTCCTTAAATGCAAGAGGCAAAAGCAAACACTGGAGCAAGGCCCTGATCTTCAAGCAGCCAGAAGGCAAGGGTAGCAAAGAATAATGAACATCTTTCTAATCAAATGAACCTTGTATTACTTACACTCAGCTTCAGAATATTGCATCAGTGCTTCACTGCAACAGAAATGACTCTGTATTATTTTCAAATAAGATATTAATGATTACATGGTAATGGTTATTCAGTGAGAAATGTGTTCTAAGGAGGCTATAAATAAAGGTTACGGTGAGGAAGCCACAGCACCTTTACAGCAACAGGCTTTGACTCATC
Source organism: Hylobates moloch (assembly GCF_009828535.3). Taxonomy (NCBI): domain Eukaryota; kingdom Metazoa; phylum Chordata; class Mammalia; order Primates; family Hylobatidae; genus Hylobates; species Hylobates moloch. The sequence goes on from NW_026652281.1 coordinate 30,700,622, forward strand.
AGAAAAAGACATATGATAGATGTGTTGTCTTATTGTTTTAAGAAGGTTGAAGTTTGCAGTAGAAGTTTGATCATCTTTCAGAGTGTCTTGTTAAATCCTACTGTTGGTGCTTGTCTATTATTGAACAGTCTCCAGCCTTTGCGGAAGGAAAAGGAAAACAAATACACACAACAAAACAGTATTCTAAGGTGCTTTCTACATAGCTTACGTAAAGATAGAATCGTGACATTTTATGCTATATCAATAACTTTTCCTACTTCAATAACAATTTTATTTCAGATTTTTGTTGTATTACCTAGCTAAAATTTATCAAAATTATAAAATTTATGCTAGTTATCTTCACAGTCTATGAAGAAAGTTATTGTGAGGGGTTTGTTAGTTTGTGAACAAGGAGAAGCTTCACATTTCTCTGTATTTACACTTAGTTTATCAGAAGTTGATGCCATTGTTGGCCTCCTATCCCTTATGCGGTTGCCAGCTACCTCCTTCATCTAATAATTCTAGATTATATTATGGTTTTTTGTATATGCATCATTGGTAGCTCCAATTAACTATAAATTTTCTAAAAAATATTTCTATATTTTTCTGTGCCAATGATTATTTTTGATATACTATACTGATAGTAATTTGTTTTAAAAAGAATTCAACCATCTGATCTTTGACCAACCTGACAAAAACAACCAATGGGGAAAGGATTCCCTATTTAATAAATGGCATTGGGAAAACAGGCTAGCCAAATGCAGAAAGCTGAAACTGGACCCCTTCTTCACACCTTATAGAAACATTAACTCAAGTTGGATTAAATACTTAAACATAAGACCTAAAGCCATAAAAACCCTAAAAGAAAACCTAGGCAATACCATTCAGGACAAAGGCATGGGCAAAAACTTCATTACTAAAACACCAAAAGCAATGGCAACAGAAGCCAAAATTGACAAATGGGATCTAATCAAACTAAAGAGCACAGCAAAGGAAGCTATCATCAGAGTAAACAGGCAACCTACAGAATGGGGGAAATTTTTTTCAATCTCTCCATCTGACAAACGGCTAATATCCAGAAGCTACAAAGTACTTAAACAAATTTACAAGAAAAAACAAACAACCTTATCAAAAAGTGGTGAAGGATACGAACAGACACTTCTCAAAAGAATACATTTATGCGGCCAACAAACATGAAAAAAAGCTCATCATCACTGGTCATTAGAGAAATGCAAATCAAAACCACAATGAGATACCATTTCACACCAGTTAGAATGGCAATCATTAAAAAGTCAAGAAACAACAGATGCTGGAGAGGATGTGAAGAAATAGGAATGCTTTTACACTGTTGGTGGGAGTGTAAACTAGTTCAACCATTGCAGAAGATACTGTGGTGATTCCTCAAGGATCTAGAACTAGAAATGCCATTTGACCCAGCAATCCCATTACTGGGTATATACCCAAAGGATTATAAATCATTATAAATCATTCTACTGTAAAGACACATGCACGCGTATGTTTATTGCGGCACTATTCACAACAGCAAAGACTTGGAACCCACCCAAATCCCCATCAATGATAGACTGGATAAAGAAAATATGGCACATATACACCATGGAATATTATGCAGCTGTGAAAAAAGATGAGTTCATGTCCTTTGTAGGGACATGGATGATGCTGGAAACCATCATGCTCAGCAAACTAACACAAGAACAGAAAACCAAACACTGCATGTTCTCACTCATAAGTGGGAGCTGAACAATGAGAACACATGGACACAAGGAGGGGAACATCACACATTGGGGCCTGTTTGGGGGTGGGAGGCGAGGGTAGGGATAGCATTAGGAGAAATACCTAATGTAGCTGACGGGTTGAAGGGTGCAGCAAACCACCATGACACATGTATACCTATGTAACAAACCTGCCCGTTCTGCACATGTACCCCAGAATTTAAAGTATAATTTTTTAAAAAAGAAATCTGATTTCAATTTTTATTTTAACATTTTTTTAAAAAATGATATGAATTGATATCCAAAGTTGATGGTTCATAGAACTTTATTTTGTAAAAAGCCACTGAAATATATTTTATAAATACAATTTGAATGAATCCTTTTTATTAAAAAAGTTTATCTTTTAGTATTAATAAAAGCTTCTAACATTTTGTATTCTACACCACTTGTAGGAGAAAAGTAATGATACTATATAAACAGTATCAGCATCATTTTAAAAGGTACCAATTTTATAACTATAACAATGTAAGTTACCACAAAGATTAACAAAATTTAGAAAGACATGTAAAATGAATAGAAATTTAGTTTATATATTGAACACAAATGAGAATTGTGTTTTTTCTTTTCACAAATCTAATTAAGTATAATTGGATCTGTGAAACTAAACTTTTAGATGTGGAAAATATAGCTTCTGTAAGTACAAAGCTAACCTAACTGTGAAAGCTAGATATAAATTAATGAGTTTTTCCAACTTCTAGAGAGCAACTTTTATATCTTAACAACTGAAGAGTTAGATGAACTAATGTACAAACTTTGTTCTTAATAATGAGTTACGTGCCTAAATCTCTTCTCAACCAGTTAGCCAGTTATTCAGTTCCTAGAATTACACCTGCTGGTAACTGTCTTGTTTCATTGAATTAAACAGAACTCTTTCTCAAAGGAGTTTGGAAATTAGCTCTGAGATTCTATACAGAGATTGAGGAAGTATAATTATTCATCTCTCTGTACATATTTCAATCCAGAACACACTGGCTTCAACCTTGTGCCCAGCACTGTGCAGATATTGGAACTATCAGAAGTAAAGATGACACGGTACTTTGACCTGAACATGGTGATTGAAGAAAGAAATTTTGTTCCCTTAAAAAGAAATCATTGAAAAAATCTCCTAGCATGTAAACTTTTATGAGCAAAACAAATCAAATAATGGTGCTTAGTGAAACACACACATCCTTTTTACTTTTCAGATTTGCTCCAGCGACACAGTGGTTTTCAGACTACTAGGACAAGAAAACAAAACATTTTTTAAAAGTTTTTGTTATTTTGGGGCTATTTTTACATAAACACATTTTCAGTGTAACTGAATGGGTCAAGGGGAAGGAGGAGAATTGCAAGAGGAAAATAATTTATAAGACTGCTAAGCCCCATGAGTTATATAAACTTTGTATATTCTTCTCAAAAAGTCATCTGAGATAACAGGTATTACCCCATTTTACTTATCAGAAACCTGTAGCATTAGAGGTTAAATAACTTTACCAAAGTGATTCAACTGATGTATAAAGAAACAAAGACTTGAGACTACATATGCCTGTTTCAAAGCCCATCTGAGGTAGAAGACCATCAACACTTTTTCTAAGCACCCAAAATGACCCTGCTGATCAAAAGAGAACGTAGCAGAGAAGCCTCTTTACATCAGTAGGTGGTGATGAAAGTGATCTCTAGTTGTCCTCACTGCTCATTAGCATAAAGATACTCCCACTGACACCACGACGTTCTACAAATGCCACAGCAATGACCTAGAAGTTACCTTATATGCTTCTAGGAACTCCCTCGCCCCTTTTCTAGAAAATTCTGAGTGACCTGCCCCTTAATTAGCATACAATTAAGAGTAGGTATAAATATAGTCAGGCAGCAATTCACAGTGGGGGAGGCTGCTGCAGCTGCTGCTGCTGCTGCTGCTGCTGCTCCTCCTCTGAACTGCTGCTGTTGCTGTAAGTTCCTGCTGCTTCTCAGAACTGCTGTTGCTGCTTTGCTGAGCTGCTCTGCCCATGTGGTAGTCCTGCTTTGCCTATGGAGCAGTCATTTTGGCGTATATGGCTACTCTAGGCTCCTCCGCCTATGGGTTAGCCCTGTTCTGTCTATGGAGCAGCCATGTTGCTATACACTACTGCTCTGATAAACTTGCTTTCATTGTCCACTCACTTTTGAATTCTTTCCTTAGTGAAGCCTAGAACTCTCCTGGGCTAAGCCCCATTTTGGGGGCACCCCTGCACCACATCCTCTTGTCACTACACTATCTTCTCTTCTATGTAATTGAAGAAAATAGGAAAATGGAAACAAGAAGCTCACCAGTTTTGTTGTTAAAGGATACTAAGTAGTTTTTTTCTACGGAAGTGACACACATACTGTATATAGTTTTTTGAAAGGGAATATTTATACAATATAAAAGTTAATGTGGAAAAAATGTAGGCCACACAAATGAGAACAGATTATTTATTCAGAGCCTATTATAACATGAGGATAGCACCATTATTTGCATTTGTTGGAGACTACAAGGCAGGCAGGGGAATCGGAAAGTATGATAGTGAAGAAATTAGAAGGCTTCAGGTATACTACAATTGGAGGTTATTGCAATGCACATGCTAGAAGCAAGCTCACTAAGGTGGAGAATCTCACATGATACGTTCTAGGAGCATATTTGGCTTTCTCTGGTTTGTTCTGAGTTGGAAGCTGGTAGTCATTGACTAAGCCCGGACCATTCTGCAGAAATGGTAGTTTGGTTTCCTTGGCTGGTTGCTGCAGAAACCATGGGTCAGAGACCTATTGTCATAAATGCTCTGGCCATTGTTCATTTGTATAAGCAATTTCTCAGAATTAATGACTTAAAAATATTATTTCTTAGGATTCAAAAACAGGTATTTAATGCTATGATTATACTCTGTAATTCTAACAGCATGCACAATGGGATACATTTCTTGCTATATTTTGTCACTCGATTTATTGTCCCAGGCTTATGTCAGACTTTCTAACCTTTCTCTTCTTTGCAAGTTTCCATCTCTGAGTGTTCTACCAGCATCACTTAATTGCTAACCCCTCTTCCCATTTTTTTTTTCTGAGAAAAAGAGATGTAATTAGAAAACATATGAAATTTCCTGATACCTTCTCTAACCACTTGCCTGCAAATGTTGCTATGCAATTCTCTTACTCTGGATGAATTGTTCCTGTTCACAACGAAGGCCAACCCTGCTACTCCCCTCTCATCTACTCAAGGACTTCTCTCCACCAACTCCCCCCATTTCTCCCATCCAATTTTCCATCTCTACTGTATCATTCTCAGCAGCATACTTAGGTATTTTACCTCAAACAGTCCTCTTTAGACATTGCATTCCTCTTCAGTAGCCCCACTTCTAAGCTCCTTACTAGAGCAAAATTCCTTAAAAAATGTTTTTCTTCCTGTTTCTAAAACCTTACCATCCACATTTTCATCAACCTACTCTACTTGATTTTTACTAATGAACCTTCATTTTTGAGATTACATGGTGAAAATGGCACTGTGTTTTTGACATACAGACTGATGGGAAGTTAATTCTTTCAGAATGGGAGCAGGAAAAAATAGCCAGATGCATTAAAATGTCAGGCTCATTATAAAGGTTTTCTCTTTCCATTAATTAGTTAATTCTGATTTTTATTCAAATATATACTTAGAGTCTAAAAACATACATCAGGGAGACTATTTGAACAGGGTGTACCTTTCTGATATCTTGGAAGAGTGTGGAGTTTTTTAAAGGTACCATCTCTGAAATATGAGGAACATTTCTGACAAGTTTTCAACGTGGAAAGCACTAAAGTGTGAGAAAACACTCTAAAGTGTAGAGAAGATAACTATTATATTCCCTGAGGCTTAACATCTTATTATGATTCATTTTCCATATAAACGGGCTTTAAAAAGATTAAGATCCAGAAGATAATTGTTATTCATTCAAACATCATAATAATTTTATCTGTTGAATTCCCTAATAACAAGGTCCTCCAAATATTTACTGCCTTTTAAAATACCTATATATATTTAAAATAACTCGAGTGTTCTTCAATTAAAAGTGGATTATTGGGATAGCTGACCAACACAATGTTGTATACAAAAATCAAAAAGGTTACTTCTACTTCGTCCTGGCTCTGAGTTCAGTACTTTGACACTCTATCTGAATGGACAACATTAGGAGTTAAGGAAAATGTAGTCAGGCTTTCACCAAGAACACGTATTTAAAAAATTAGTAGACTATATTATTTATAGCAATTTTAGTTTACAGAAAAATTGACTGGCAAGTATAGACAGTTCTCACATACTTCCTCTCCGAATCCACGTACAGCTTTTCTTACCATTACATCTTGTATTGGGTATGGCACACTTGTCACAATTGATGAACTGATGGTGATACCTCATGATTAACTCAAGTCCATAGTTTACATTAGGGTTCACTCTTTGTGTTGTGCAGTTCTATCAATTTTAGCAAATTTTTAATGACATGTATCCATCATTAGTGTATCAGATAGAATAGTTTCACTGCCCTAAATATTTCTTGTTCTTCACCTATTTGTCCCTCCTTCACTTCTACTAAACCTCTGGAAGGCACTGATGCTTTTGCCATTTCCACAGTTTTGTCTTTTCCAGAACATAATATGATTACAACCATACAGTATGTACTTTCTCAGACTGTCTTCTTTAACATTATGCTTTTTAAGATTCACCCATATCTTTAGATAGCTTGATAGTTTACTTCCTAAAATCATTGTATAATATTCCATTGTATGACAATACCACAATTTGTTTACTCGTTCACCTATTGAAGGACATCTTGGTTGCTTCCAAGTTTTGGCAATTACTAATAAATCTGCCGTGAACATTCATGTTTAGCTTTTTGTATAAACGTAAGTTTTCTATTCGTTTGAGTAAACACCAAAGAGCATGACTGCTGGAATATAAGATACAAATATATTTAATTTGTAAGAAACTGCCAACATGTCTTCCAAAGTAGCTGCACCATTTTTCATCCTCATCAGCAATGAATCAGAGTTCCTGCTGCTGCACCTTCTTGCCAGCGTTTAATGTTGTCAGTGTTTTGAACTCCAGCCATTCTACTAAGTGTGCAGTGGTGTCTCATTGTTGTTTAAATGTGAAATTCCTTTATGATATATGGTGTCGTACTTCATCTCACATGCTTATTCGCCATCTGTGTATCTTCCTTGGCAAAGCACATACTTTTAGTGAATGCTTACTGTGTATCAGGCACTGCATTATGTGTCAGAATCATTTATCAATCTTTCACATAGGAAAATATATACTTAATTCACTATGTAGTTTTTTTAAGTCAATTTACTTTCGGAGAAAGTGATAGCTAAGCCAATGGCAAAAGCTATGTTTTCCATGAGGAAATTTACCACAAATCCACAGTTTTATGAGTAAAATGCTATAAAATCTCACGGATTTTTTTTCTTCCTAAAACAGCTTTCCCCACTAAAAAAAAAAAAATGTACATACGCTAGACATTTGTAAGAAGTGTGTCATACTCAATACATGTCTATCATATGATACAACAATTTCACTCTTAGAATATACCCAATAAGAATGTACATATGTATGTATGTATAGATAGATAGATAGATATTTGGTGTACATGTACATGTGCACAAAAAGCATGTAAAATACTCATAACAGCATTAACAATTGCAAAAAAAATGGAAACAACCAAAGTCTATTACCAACAGACTAAGTCATTTGTGATGTACTCATTCATATATTGAAATGCAGAAAGAAAAAAAAAGCAGCAGCAAATTGAACAAACAGATCATTACCACAAGCAACAACTTGGTTGACTCTCACAATCACAATGTAAAAAAACAGAAGCCAGGCAAAAAGGAGCACAAACTAGTACTTCAATGTATATGAACTTCAAAAAGAGAAAAAAGTGATGCATAGTGCTGGAAGTCAAGACAGCAGCTCCCTCTGGAACCGGAATACCTTTAGGGGTGAGGCATGTGAGCAGGATGGGACATGGGAGGGACTTGTGAGATTCCATCTCTTATCTCAGGAGCTCTTTATATGGTTATGTTCACTTTGTTAAAAATCTTTGAGTTGTATAATTGTGATTTGTGGCATCTTCTAAATACTTACTGTATTTCAATAAAATGTTAACTCTAAAAAACACAGGTACTATATTAAAATTTCTAACTCACTTTAGTTCTTATATCACTTGATAATAAAAATTACACATTAAATAAAAATATATACATGGAGGTTATAATTAATACTGACAAAAGAGTAAAATCTTGAGTCTAGCTATTTTTGTATATTCCTATAATTGAAGAAAGTTTGAAATAGAGTAAGAAAACATATAAACATGAATATATTCTGCATAATTTATGTGTACGTACTGTTTTCATATCTTAATTTTCCTTATTTTTGCTTCTATTTAATCATACTTTTGAATCCTAATATATATATGCACACACACACAAACACACAGATTTGTTTATCACTTTGCAACAAAGCCCCATGAATATTAAGGTGTATTATTATGCAATTTTCATCCTAGGGAGGATATTACAGGTAGGGATCCCTTCAGGATATAGTTGTGTTTTTTTTTCTTTCTCCCAGATGTGTTCCTAAAATTTAATGACTGGCCATGTTGAAACTAATTGAAGGATATGAAGTGTGACTGGATTGGGTAGTTTGCAAGCAAAGTACATAAAATGTGGTTGTAGAATTCCATAGTGCTGGTCTCATTCATAGTGTCTTCAGTGTGAGGACTCAGCCAAAAGAGCCTCATATTTTACTATCACTGAAATGTTTCTATGTACAGAGAGAGATATTAAATATATATATGAAATGTATATATATATTTAATTTTCTGCTCCACTGTTTCTTATAGATAATAATGATGTGATGATGATGGTGCTGGTGCTGATATCTAAATCTTACTAACCATGTGCTGAAATATATGTATATATATGTTTCCACGTTTTATATAAACATTTCCATATACGTGTGTATATATAGAGAGAGAGAGAGAAAGAGAGAGAGAGAGAGTGTTGTACGTATTCACAGGATACAACTGATATTTTGATACAAGGTCATTACAATGTGTAATGACCAAGTCAAAGTAATTGGGGTATCCACTCCCTCAAATATTTGTCATTTGTATTGGAAACATTCCAAATCTTCTCATTATTTTGAAATACACAATAAATTATTCTTAACTATAATCACTCTGTTATGCTATCAAATGCTAGTACTTATTCCTTCTAACTTTATTTTTGCACATTAATCAACTCCTTTTTATTCCTCCTTCTCATTACCTTGCCCAATCTGCTAAACATCATTCTATTCTCTACTTCCATTAGATCAATTTTTTTTAGCTCCCACATATGAGTGAGAACATGCAATATTTGCCTTTTTGTGTCTGGCTTATTTCACTTGACATAATGTCCTCCAATTTCATTCACATTGCTGCAAATGACAAGATTTCATTCTTTTTTATGGCTGAATGCTACTCCATTGGGTATGTATACCACATTTTAAAGATCCATTCATCTGTTCATAGACACTTAGGTTGATTCCAGATCTTGGCTATTGTGAATAGTGCTGCAATAAATATGGGAGTGCAGATGTCTCTTCAATATACTGATTTCATTTCTTGTGGATATATACTGAACAGTGGGGTTGTTGGATTATATGACAGTTCTAATTTTAGGTTTTTGAGGAAATGCCATACTGTTTTCCATAATGGCTCTACTAATTTACATTGCCACCAATAGTGTGTCATCACTAAAATCTGAAGCTAGTCTCCTCTTATGAGTATTTTAAAGAACAATTGTTTAAAATAATCTAAAGACTCCATTTAACTTACCAATTAATAGGTACCTTCCGGCTGTGTGTGGTGGCTCATGCCTGTAATCCCAGCACTTTGGGAGGCTGAGGCAGATGGATCATGAGGTCAGGAGTTCACCAGCCTGGCCAACATGGTGAAACCCTGTCTCTATTAACAATACACAAAATTAGCCAGGCATGTCGGTAGGTGCCTGTAATCCCAGCTACTTGGGAGGCTCAGGCAGGAGAATCACTTGAACCCAGGATGCAGAGGCTGCAGTGAGCCGAGATTGTCATGCCACCACACTCTTGCCTGGGTGACAGAGTGAGGCTCTGTCTCAAAAAAAAAAAAAAAAAAAAAGTACCTTCATTTGTAAGTACCACCTCTGCTCTCCATTCAGCTATGTTCACATCCTACTTTAGTTTCTTATATCACTAAGCTAAAACAGACTATATTCATGTTCTTCTCAAGCGTAGATAGCAGTGTTGAGAGTAAACATTTGATTTCCTAGAGAAAAAAAAAAAAGCAAAAGGCAGGGAGAAACTTGGGTCAGAAAGTGAAATATTAGACCATCTGGTGAACATTGAAAATTAAGAATTAACTTAAATGAAACTGGAGTATAAAGGTCAATAAAAGTAACAGGAAGAGTAAGAATTTGTAGTTATTGTTAATCTACAGCCCATTGATCATTAAGCTCTCTCAAATGAGATGACTATTTGAAAATCTCCTAAAAGTGAAATATTCAAATTGACTTTCTGAGTAAGGATGCTGATCATCTGGGACAGTCTGATTCCAGTCTTATCAGGTTGCAAATCTGTGGCAAAGATCACTGATGCATCAAATAAGCGTGGGGATTATAATCCAATAAGACATGTCTGTAATACAAAATACTAGGCACAAATATCCTACAACTCTCATTTCAAAAAGGAATCTTTAGAATGTTTTATTATTGCATTTTAAAATATGATTAGACAAGCTTTAAACTATAATCATATTTAAACATGAAGTATGTTTTATATCTTATATATGTGTATATATTTAGATCAAAGATATGTGTAATCAAATCACATGTATGTCACATATGTGCTTTCCACTTCTAAGAGCTACTTGTTGAACCTAAGAAGTAGAAAAATATTTTTTAAAAATTCTCCTTGTGTATCACTTAAATTGCAGGCCAGGCTTTCTAAATTCACTAAATATGCTAACCTGATATGTAGGTCTCTGGGCAATGAATTCACTATTCTCAAGGCTTTTAGAAACGCATGGTTAGCCACTAAACCAGCTTCAATAAGAGATTCCCTGGAGCTTTATTTATCAGTGAGATATTCTAAGTATTTCTAAAACACATCCAAGCATTCTTGCATGTGCATAAGCAAACACATATTCTCACTCAATATGTAATATTCTCACTCAATATGTACATATTTTAAAAAGACACACCAAACTGGATGTACAGGACACTTGAAACAGACTATTACTTAGATCTTTATAAGAATATGTTTATCAATATTGAACAATGATATTCTTGATGTTTATTTAATTTTCTGCTCCACTGTTCCTTATACAAAATGATGATGATGATGATGATGATGGCGATGGCGGTGGTGCTGATGATATCTAAATCTTACTAACCATGTGTTGAAATTCTTCTCAGCTTTTTTCCCATGCAATATGTCATTTAATTCTCTCAACAATTCCTAGAGGTTTGTATCATTTTCCAGAAGAGAAAATTGCAGCTAACAATATTAAATGCCAACTAAATTTACACAGCTAGTAAATATACATAGCTAGTAAGACATGTACTCTTTGGTATATGCTGATTATTCAGTAAATATTTGTGAAATAAATGAATAATGAATGAAGTCTGACGTAGATAAATGAATAGCAATTTTGCTACACAAAGTTAAAAGTACAGCCTTCCAAACTACTCAGTCAGTACCTGAAGGTTTTCCAGAGCAATTCAAGATACTGCAAAATCCATTAAAAATGGTGTGATTTTTGCTTTAGTTTGATTTTGTTTTATCTCAATGCCATAGATACACTGACACACTTTATATTCTACTTAGCTCTTCTAGTTGCATGTTTTGCTTAAGGTATATACTTTAAAAATATTTATGAGTACATCAAGAAGTCCAGCTTTAGAAACTTGATTTCAGAAGAACACTCAGGTAGGGCTAAAGTTGTGAACAGGGAATGAGAGTATATGCCTATAAACACATGAGATAGAGTGCTTATGAATGTTTCAAATGTAACTACCTACCAAAATGTATTGAAAATAGAAAAATATCGGCCAGGCGCCGTGGCTCACGCTTGTAATCCCAGCGCTTTGGGAGGCTGAGGCGGGCGGATCACGAGGTCAGGAGATCGAGACCACGGTGAAACACTGTTTCTACTAAAAATACAAAAAAATTAGCCGGGCGTGGTGGCGGGCGCCTGTAGTCCCAGCTACTCGGAGAGGCTGAGGCAGGAGAATGGCGTGAACCCGGGAGGCGGAGCTTGCAGTGAGCCGAGACCGCGCCACTGCACTCCCGCCTGGGCAACAGAGCGAGACTCCGTCTCAAAAAATAAAAATAAAAAATAAAATAAAATAGAAAAATATCTGGTTGAATCTATGGCCTGCTTTATGTAAAACTAAATATGTTAACCAGTTAAATAAATTAGGCTCGACAAAACACCAGTTAATACACTGTAAGAAATAATCTTGTTCTGGCAATGAATAAACTAGATGATATAGGAAGTCGGATCTCCTTTACCTCTAATTTTTGGTATTTTATGAGTCACTGTCATTTTTTCTCCAGTTCAAGAAAAAATGAACACAATAACCATTCTCTGTCTTGCTTCAGCCTGTATGCAAAACAGGTATCACAAAACTTACAGGTATGTAGGGACTTAACAGGGAAATACACTTGCAGTTTATTGGGGAAAGACTATATTTATTCCCCTTCAATTTCCTGTTTTTGCATTTCACATTTTTCACAGTCCAAGGAAATGGCAAGAGAATTACACCCAGATTTGTATTTAGAATGTCTGAATCAATTGAAGGCAATTTAAAGTTAGACTGACCAACATCATCACACTGAAGGGAGACGCATTGCTTGCAACCTAACTTCTACTATTTGGTATTATTACACTACAATGGTATCTCTTACTCTAGAACAATATTTCTCAAACTTTAGCACACATCAGAATTGCCCAGAAGGCTTGTAAAAACACAGATCATTGAACCCCGCTCCCAGAGTTTCTGATTCAGTAGGGCTAGAATGGGGCCCCAGAATTTTCATTTCTAGTAGGTTCCCCTGTGATGCTAATGCTACTGGTTTCAGGACTACACTTTGAGACCTTGGTAACCACTGATCTAGAAGTAGTTCCTGGATGACAGAAACTATATCTACATTCTACCGCAAATAAATGATTCTCTACTGAGAGAGGTTTCTTAATGTTGACTTACTAGCAAGATGTATTTCTAAGAATTGTGAGCAGAAAATGTCACTATCTTTACTTCAACTCTGAATATCGTAGTATTGATGACAATATATTAACTAATAAGTTACCTTCAAATGAAAAATAAGTCACATACTACTATTAGGAAGTGAAAAGTAGGAAGAGCATTTCTACCATCTTGGCATGAGAGGAGGTTTAGGAAGGGGAAGTGGGTGGTGGTTTTGTATTTAGCAACCATATGAAAAATTTGTAGAACTAGCTTCTTTTTTTTTTCTTTAATATCTGTGAGGAAAGTAGCTAACTCACTAAACAAACATAAAAAGTGCAAAGGGTTCAAAGATAAATGTAATAGGTAAAAAAGTAAATAAGTGGGAATATTCTAGGAAGGAAAATAATGATAGAAAAAATATTAAATTAGGTGAAAGTTTCTGCCAGAATATAGAATATGTTGAATTGTTCAACAGAAATTGGTTCACAGAATAAGAAATGGTTTATCAGGGAATCTACTCGTAAGCAGAGAATCTGAGGTTCTCACCATGAATTTAATTAAATAATTAGGCGCTAAACTTTTAAACTTGACTAGGCGCATATATTTTAGGCTCCAGAATCCCAGATCCCAGGTGCTGGATTCTTTAATGAAGAAAGGTAGAAGATAAGATCCTCCTCGTAAATGCACTCAGAAAATAGAAACAAGGGGTCACTAGTTATGAAATTTCATCACACAAATGGTACAGAAATGTATTTTATTAAACATGAAAGTGGAGAAGCAGTCTAACTATCTAGATTAAAGGGAAAGGACAAGTGTAAAAGTTGTCTTCTCAACTGGAAAGGGTCCTATGTCTACTGAGGGAACTAGGAAAGCATGAGTAGGAGCTGTGTGTGAGAAAGATTTGATGAGACTCCTGATAGATTTTCACCAGTGGATGCAGTTTGCTACAGAATAGGCTCAATAAATATAATTCTTCATATGGGAATATGTCAAAATAAAATAATGCTGCATTCTCTATGAAACTTTCCTCTTGAAAATATTTATTCTGAATTTATCAATATTTTACATATAATTTCTGATTTAAGGAAAATGTAGGAGATAAAGGAATAAATTCAATGGCATTGAGAGGAACCAATCTGAGAAACCTAGAAGGTAAGACATTCTATAAGACAACTAGTCAGGCTTCTTCAAACAAGTCATGAAAAGCAGGTATTGTTTTAAATTTAAAGAAACTTAGGAGCAATAACAAATGAATATAACAGTGTCCTTAACTGGGTTCTATTTTGAACAAACCAATGTTTTGATCCAATAAAGAGGTTGAATATGGAATAGATGTTAGATGATAATAGAGAATTATTGTTAGATGTGATCAAGGTGTTGGATGGTATTTAATATAATGTCTTTATTTATATTAGTGATTCCAATACTGAAGTAGAGTGTGAATGCCATTAGTTTTATAACTTACTATAAAATTACTTTAGCAAAAAATAGATGAAGCAAAGTTTCCAAACGTTAACAATTGTTAAATCTAATGAGTACATTGGTGTTTTATGTATATATATGTATTTTTTTGAATGTTTACAAATTTTATAATAAAAAGTAAAGCTACAGAAGGAAAACAGAATTATTGCCTAATATATGGAGCAATTAATACTGTTTAAAAATCATATTGCTTGATACATTGTTTTTAATATGATACATTGTTAGATATTGTTTGCATTTATTTTGTATAGTCATTACCCCCTCCCTCAATAGTTTTATAATAAAGAAATAAAAGGACGGAAAGAAGGAAGGCAGGCAGGCAGGATTATATTAGATCACATACAGCTAAAGTTTTTCATAGTTAAAACTAGGCTTTCCTTGACAGACTATAGGAAAATGTAGATATTGGCTACAAACATCAGAAAACTTGTGGAAGACAAGCATTTCCTGAGCACAATCTAAGATTTCAGAGACTTCCTAGAAATACATAAATACTACACTAAGAAATTCATCACGGCATTTCTTTTGATACCATTCATGGAATACTATATTGTGGCTGTTGATGTTGTTACTGCTGATTATTTATTATTGCTTTTTAAAATTTTTGTTGGCCAAAAAATGTGAAGAAATGATTGTTTAAACCAGTTTAAATAGGCAAATTTAACTGTGGAACTTTTCAAACCCTTTAGTATGCTATAGGATAAAGCGCTTTCCAAATTCTTCTCAGAATAAAACTTTTTGATTTAATAACATCTTAAGAAAGTTGTGTTCCATATAACATTTTGAGAAAACCAGCTTCAGATTACTATTCCAGTCCAGGAAGCATAAAATGAAAACTATCTTAGTCTTGACCCCTATAAAGTAAAGCCTGAGAAAAAGGGTTGCTTCTTGGTTACTTCACAATGAGAAGTGATCAAAAGGAATACAAATTAAAAAGTAGTTATTGTGAAACTTGTAGGAAGGAAAAAAACAGGATCCAAAGATTCACTGAGTAGATATCTGCCATGGGCAACTGGAAACTGATGGTTCTTGCAATCCTTTAAGAAACCATGCAGTAAGTCTTTCCAAATTGTCCACAGGAGAGACTTCAGTGGGAAGAATTTATCCACCTGATCCTGCAGTCCTCAATTAATTGAGTTGCCCCCAAGTTAACTCGAACATATTTGGAAGTTCATACCTGTATGTGAACAGCTTTGTGGATTCCTGCAGGTATTATGCATCATGCAGTTTTGGCAAGACAATGGCCTAGAGGATGTGGGACAGAGCTCAAAACAGATCCCCGTTAAGCAGTGAGTAGGCACTGACACTGGACTGGGGCTGGAGGCTTGAGCTCGATGAAACACCAGAGAGGAGCCTATAAAGGGAAAATAGTTTCTAACTTCTCTTTCCAATTGTGTCAAAGACATGAATGTGAAGAAAGGGGATAGGAGGGGAACGCAGATAAAATACATCAAGTAAACCATTAATAGTTTTTTTTTTTTTTTTTTTAAGTATCCTTGGAGACAGGTGAATAAACAGGACCAAGTGAGCTGAACCTATGAAATCTTGCTGGAATGAAAAATACGCCAGTCCTTTCTCATGGCATTCTTTTCTCTTCTTGCGCTTGTGGGGATATGTGTATTTTTCCTCAGCCTTCTGATAAAGCACCACCATTCTAATTCTCCTACTCCTACAGTACAAAGGCAGCAAGGCTTTTATAAAACAAAACAATCCTAGCTGACAATTAGCTGAATGGTGCTCACAGAGTTGATAGCAGCAGTGCTTCTACATTCATTGACACAGTATATTTCCTTTGTGCATTGTCGTCAGAAGAGCCTGTCATCTCAGTCCCTCTAATGATCTATTTCATCGTTTTGTCATCTTCTTATTGGTGTCCAAGATTTGAGATCCATTATCCACTCATCTTCTTTCCTACTATCAGGCTACAGGCTCCTGCTAATCCTGTCATCTTCTTCACCCTTCATCTTCATGGTTTGCACTATTCTTAAGCATTTGCTCTTGGGGCCACATGTCCAGGGGTCTTGTCTCTGTTATAGGGTAGTGAATCATCGGGAACCAGGTATGAGACTACTCTAAATTGTGCTTATGCCATTTTAATCTCTAATTGTGAAAGCTTCTAGTTACACACTGGATAGCTAACAACCAGGTAGTCATTCTGGTAGTCTCGGCCTAAATAAATTCTCAAGAGAAACACATTAAAGTGTTTTATATTCTCATTAGCTTTCTCAGAAAAATTTTCTGACTGATAGGAGACAAGTGGACTAATCTTGGTTGCTTTTTTAACCATCCTTCACCTTCAAACCTTCACTTCAAGGTCAAAAAGTATTTCCATCATTCGGAAAAATAGAATAGAATGTAGGGATATAAACTCCAAATTAGTTGCTGATGAAAGCATATTTTCTCCCTATATGCATTTTATTCTGCAAGTTTAAAGTCTGAATTTGTAAATTGAGTTCATTCAAGCTTAAACCAGATTTGACCTTGAAAAGCTCATTGCATTTGGTTTTGCTTATAAATAGTGCCTGACACTTCCCAAATTCAATTAGCTTCAATTCTTACAAAGTCATATTATAAGCAAAACTCAGGTCTATAAGCCTATTTCAAAATTGCGCAAATATACTTTAGCGTGTGAAATTTTATTTTTCCTTTATTTTTTAAATTGTCACTGAATTTCATGGAATAGATTAGTTCATTTCTTATCATGAATATTGCATTACTGAAAATTTGAGAGACTGAAGGGTTTTGTTTGATCCTTTTTAGTTTTTGCACTCTTTAATGACTTCATTTCAAGGCTGAATTCAGGGAAAATATAATTAAGGTTTTTGTTGTTTTTTTGTTGGTTTTGTCTTATGTAAGCTACAAATGCCTTGGTAAGTAGGCCTGTGTCTGGCAAAACAAAAGTCTGTGGAGAGATTTTCTCATTTACCTTTTTTCACTTAGTTTCACAACAGGTGTTTAGAATAAATATGGTAAGTAAACATATAAACAGCCAGGATTACAACTATCTATTCTTTGTGAATTATTATTTTTAAATGTCTTTTCCCTAAAACAAACCTGGTACTTGTGCAACAGCTGACTGTAAGAAAAATAAATGAAGAGGAAAGCAAAAAGACGAACTAAGTAGCAAAATATTCTATTTGGACTAATGGGCAAAGAAACAAGAGAACTTACTGATGTTCTCTTTATCAATGGTAAAGGAGAAAAGCAACACAGCTATGGTCCAGAGAGAAAGCACAGGGGATTTTATAGCCAACAGAATCACAAGGTATCTTTCGGTTTTTCACATCAGCCTTTCAATACTCCTTTCTGTCTATGTCCACGCCCTCCATCAGTTCTTAAAGCATTCAAGTCATTTGGTGACAAAAAAGGAATGAGATAAAACACAAACATAAATTTTGTTTCATATGTGGACCAAATATTCAGTTTGTGGGCAAAGTCTGAGTGAGTCTAGCCGTGGCATGGATATTTGGAAGGGAGGATGCTCTCCTAACTTTGAGTATTCTGTTGATGATATTTTTAAAAGTTAATTCACTTCCCTGGGCCTAAGTTTCCTCATTTGTGAAAGTAAGGCTTGCCTGATTATCAGTGAATCATTCACATGCACACACCATACTCCTACATGTATATTATAAGCCCAGCTATGGATAAAATGTCATAGCCTCATTTTTAATGATGTAATATCTCATAAACCAGGATTCTATCATTGCAGAGCCCATAGCCTTGTCATGTAAGAGCAATATAGTGTCCCTATCTAAGGAAGAGAACAAAAACACAAGTCAAAAAGAGAAGTTTATACTGATTATATGGTAACAAGAAGTGAGGAAAAATAAAATCTGAATTCTGGAGACAGGAATTCTCCCCTGAGCACCCTTCCCTAGTTTTAGATGATGTCTCAGATACTGACCCCAGGCACCAACAGAGGAAACTTGTGCAGTCAAAGATTTCAGCCTGAAAAGAAAAGGTCTTGAGAATGATAATCATCTACCAAGGAAGAATACATTACTGTTTTTGGAAAAGAATAAAGTCAATTTACCCTTGTGTATGTGTCTGTGTGGTATCCTGGAGGAAAAATGGTAGCTGAGGGGATTTGGGATCAATAGAGGATTCTTTCTTCAGATGAGAGAACTAATAGCATTTTTTTTTTTTTTGCTAAGCTGGTAGGCATGATCTGGTAGACAGGAAGAAACAAATGATGCAGGGAAGAAGCATTCGCGGAGCGAAAAAGGTAAAAAAGGGTGTATCTAGTGTGCAAGTGGAGGGGTTTTCCTCAGACAGGAACACAGACAATTAATCCATACTAACAGAGAAAAGGAAAAAAATACAGATGGAGGTAGGTGGGGATGATGAAGTAGTTGATACTTGTGGAAAGACTAGGATTCTTATTTTTCCAGGTTTCCTCTCATAAAAGGAGCTAAGCTATGTGATGAGAGTGAGGAAAGCATTGAGAGTACCTGAGAACACAAAACATCAGTATGAAAACATCATCTAGCAGAGTGGAGGAGATTGACTAGGGATATTTAGAAAGGTTGCTACACAGTAATAAAGACCCACTTAAGATTAATAACCATTAATTTAAAATCAGACAATACCAGCACTGTTTCATGGGTTTTATTTTTCCAGCTTGTTGCAGTTGCATGGAACCAAAATTGGATGCTTGCTAGACAAATAAAATGAAAGGAATATGAGTAAGAAATTTGACTTTTATATAAGAAACTAATTATAATGAAGAGTTATAGAATTTAAAGAATTTAAGGAAAGAACTCAATGAATAGACTGCACTAATATTTCTTGGTGTCAAAGAGTCGATAGAGTAGGCCAAAAAAAAAGATAAACTGAAAAACTCATATGTAACTGGCAGCAAGTGGGGGTGCTTAAAATTGAGACTGTCAAACCTGCAGTTACAGGTTATATAATTGTATAGATCATGACCAAGAGAAAGGAGTATAATTAGGAGGATCCCAGTGATAAAAATCTTCAGGTTTTGAGTAGAAGTGATGTGTGTCATGGAAGGGTATTGTTGGATCATATTGTCTGGTAATACGGAACATGAGAAGTGGAAGGTGTTTTAGAAGGAGTAAAGATAGTCTGGAAAAGGTAATAAGCAGGGAGAATACCTCTTCTACTTCAGGCTCCAGACTATGAGAAATATGAAAGAACAAAAGAAGCACCTCTTAAGGAGGCTTCAAGGGAAAGGGTTAATTCAGAGAAGTCGGGTTTTCATTAGAGCAAGAGGAGAAGGGAACAGTGAAGTTATAGAGTTTACTGAAAACTGATGTTGGCTTTTGGAGAGTACAGCAGAAAGCCTGAAAGAGTTAGGGAAAAGAAGAAACTAAGAGTTAGGAAAAAAAGAAAAAAAGCTGTATTTGGTGCCTTATATAGATTAGAATCCAGAGTACAATGGAATACCCAGAAGCCTTGAGCTTCTTGTGACCAATGACCTTATATCTGAAGACATAATTAGTGGTTAGTTGTAATGACCTCAAAGCAGATAGTGGTCTTGAGACCTGAGAGTTAGGGATGGTATGCATGAGAATAAGTGCTTTTAATCAGTTTTATATCATAAAGTACTTTTCATTAAATATGCTATGACATCATTGTAATGGATGAATAGTTGAGTGTACTCATGACAGCATTGTAATGAATAAATAGGATGAATTCCATGGTATAGACACAAAGTAATTTCATTAGTTAATTCAGAAGGAATTTATTAAGCGCCTAACAGGTGCCGGTCATTAAGTTAAGTGCTAGGCATACAGCAAAGGTCAGACACATCAGATACGATCTCTGTCTCCATTGAACTTAAAAATAGAGCAGAGGAGAAAGATATTGAACATGGACTGAGAGAGGAGACAGCATTCCTAAATTACTATGGATACCTAAGACTGGTGGGCATGGGCTAGAGGGTGGTGAGAGATGAAGAATGAAGAGTTTACTAGGTGAAGAGATAACATCACATTGATTGAGAAAATAAACAGCACATTAAGGGAAAAATATTTAGGACAGAAAGGTTGAGAGCACAGCGGACAGTGACATAAAGCAGAAGCAGTTACAGGAACAGAGCCCAACACTTGGTTAAGAGGCATTTGGGTTTATTTCCCAGCTCTTAAGACAAGTTAGTAGTTTTCACGTTTTTCTCATATTTAACATGGTTGTTATTTATGACAATGACTATCCCTTAGGAAAAACTTTGCCCCAGATATATGATGTTTTTTGGATATTTTCCTTGGTATTGGTAAGAAAAATGCATATAAATCTTTAATCAAATTTTAAAAGTTGCCAAAGTATACTTTTTTCAATAATTAATTCTCCTTGCTTTCCCTAAGAGTTGATCAATCTTTTGTTCCCTGATAGATGAAACCTGACATCCCACTGTATTTCCTTAACTCTTTGTGAGACTGAGCATCTTTTTTTCACTTAGTCAACTATGTTTTCTCTGTACTTAACTGCTTATTGCTTGTCTTTTGCACATTTTCCTGTTAAAACTTTTGAAAATCAATAATTGATTTTGAGAATTTTTCCTTATTAGTAATATTGGTTCTTTATATTTTGCTAATTTTTCCTGGTTGGTCTTTGTCTTAACTTTTATACTGTGTTTTTTTAAAATACAGAATTGTGTTCATGTTTTACATTTTAGATTTTATGGTCAAAGTTTTCTGACAGTCTTAATGACATATTTTATATTTTATATTTTATATCATACTTAGGAAAGCTTTTCCCCTTGTAACATATTTTTAGTATATTTGTGAGCTCTTGGTTTTTGTTTTATATTGTCTTATTGTTCATTGACAATTTATCCATATGCAATTGGTGAATGGAGTTTCAGCAAGAAATAGCAAAAGATGTCCCTAGGATTTCGAACACAGGTGATTACAAGGACAAAGATACCATCACCAAATAGAAAACATGTGGAAGGAAGTGCCAAGGAGTAAGCCAGCGTAGAAAATCTTTGTTTTGGTGGCTGGGAAGTTAAACTCAACTTACACCTCCAAAAAACAAGTAAAACCATAATTGCTTTATAGGATTTTCATGACTACGTCTGTAAAGTACAAAAAATGTTAACTATTTTCATTATTAATTTAGCAGAACAAAATATCTGTCTCTGAGATACTAGCAAAAATTATTCATTAATATCATAATTTTATTATTTTGTATATTGTTGCCATTTGACCTATTACAAAGTTATGACTAGCCGGGTACAATGGCTTATGCCTATAATCCCAGCTAGCTGGGAGGTTGAGGTGAGAAGGCAGCTCAAAGTCAGAAGTTTGAGACCAGGGTTGGCAACAGAGTGAGACCCCTGCTCTAAAAATAAAATAAGAAAATTTTCAAAAGTTCATGAGAAAAATATATGGCTTTGTTTAGATAAGAGCTTGATAGATGAAATTAACTAGAAGTCAAAATGCTCTCCCCAAAAATACCCACAGAAAGGAGTTCAACTAAGATATCAGTTGCATAAACTCACAGCATAAGTAGCTTCTAGGATAAGGTAAGAAGACCACTGGTATGAGTCTGTAAATTATAAAGAAACAAATTTCTCCCCTGCCCTCTACTAAAAGTATGCTTGAGATATGTCCCAGAAAATGTCTGTGACACATCATAGCTGGTTGTAATGTAAGCTATATTTAAGGTAATTGGTTCTGAAAGGAGATAAAATAGAAATTCATAAACCCTTTCACAAAAAATATCAAGTTGGTAACTGTAGTTATTAGGTCATATCCAAATTTTCTGTCTGGACTTTTGTAGATCTATTCTATTTCCATATTTGAAAGTACAATAGCCCTCATTTTCATACGATAATGTTCATTTCCATATTGTTCCATGTTCACTGAGAGTCAGGAAGTAAATATATTTGGATAAGATATGGGATAATGTGCATCCAGATAATAATGGAAAGCCAATATCTCAACACCATGATCAATAAAAATTGAAACTGACAGGAAAAACTGCTGTGCTTGATTAAATACTGACATAAATATTTTAGTAATGGAAACTTTGAAATGTCCTTTCTCTCCTTGAATTCATTAAGCCCCCAGAGAAGCTTTACAGACTCATTATCCTACTTCATGTTGGGCTTTTCATCTATGAATCTCAAAGAGTAAAAAAATGAAATTTAATGACTTTTGAGGTCACGGTACTTTTTACGCCTACAGTATTATACAACACACTTACTTCATCAAGTTGACTTTTACCTGCAATTTGTTTCCCGAACTTGCAGATTTTAAAATCTACAGAGCTCTTTATTGAAATAAGGCACACATACAAAAAGTGCACATATCAGAGACAGCTCAGTATCATCACAAATTGAACACACTTGTGAAAGTTCACCCAAAGAACTAAAACATTGCCAACACCTCAGAACTTCACCTTCTCTAAACATGAAAAGAACCCTGCCTCTCTCTCTCTTTTCTTCCCTCCCATCCTTTCTTCTTTCAATTATTTTTAGTCTAAACTAAACCACAATCTTCATATTCATTAAATCTGCTTCAATCAGGCCATACATGCATAAACCTGAGAAAAGTGTCCTGATATTTTGAGTTAGGGGAATATAATTATTTACATTTTCTATAAAATCCTAACTCCTATTGGGCTACTGAATTTATTTTTGAGGTGGTATAAAATTCTTCATCAATGGATGTGTTTAAATAGATACATTTCTAACCATTAGGCAGTTTGTCCTTGAGCTTATGAGTCTCTATAATTTTCAATAAACAATCCTAATATTATATTATGTAACACAGAAATATTTAATTCGCATTTCAACATATCTTTAAACATTTGTGTTGGGTTTGAATTTCAAAATCATAACTCTTAGATGAGGGTCAATTCTTGAGTTCTTTGACAGATTCAGGGTAGATGTTAAGCCTGCAGGGCTACTTCACTTATCTTCTCAAATATCCTACTTCATAAATACTTATTCTTAAACTTACACGTGAATATACTTTATATCAGGAGTCCCCAGCCCCCAGACAAGGGACCAGCACTGGTCCATAGCCTGTTAGGAACCAGGCCACACAGCAGTATGTGAGCGGCAGGAGAATATTACCGATTGAGCTCTATCTCAGGTCAGATCAGCAGGGGCAGTATGTTCTCATAGGAGCACAAACTCTATTGTGAACTGTGCATGCAAGGGATCTAGATGGCACACTCCTTATGAGAATCTAATGCCTGATGATCTGAGGTGGAATAGTTTCATCCCGAAATTACCTCCCTGACCCCATCTGTAGAAAAATTGTCTTCCATGAAATGGGTCCCTGGTGCCAAAAGTTTGAGGAGTGCTGCTTTATATTACATATTAATGTAATATACTAATGTCCCCAATTAGTAACAACTTCAGTTAATGCTCATCCGTCTTCAACATAGCCAGTTAGATAAATAACTATATTTGATTTACATAAATAAGCCTTTTAAGAAATTTCTAATTGCAGAAAGTTATAAATGCAACTAAAGTTCTGCTCTTTATGATTTCTCCTTTGCTGACAATTGGTTCTCACTTTCCTGAAGTTGTTTTATATAGTTTCCATATTTGTTTTTATAATTTATCAATAAATGTTTATACTAATAAGCTATTAATAATTATGTGTACCTTTTTGAAACTTGAGTTAATTTAATATAAAGTTTTGGCAGTTATTTATGGGTAACTTATTCATTTTAATGTCTCTAGTAACATTTCATCATGCTACTAAACCACAATTTTTTCATTTCCCTTCTATTGGAAAGTTAAATTATTTTTATGCCTTTGTTAATATAACAGCGCTATGCTGAACATCTTTATGCCTATTTTCTTGAACACATGAAAGTTTATGAAGGATAGACTTCAGAAGCGCTATCTAACTTTACTCAGAATTTTAAGTAATTCTCCGGAATGGTTATATTAATTTCACTCAAAATAACAATGTCCAAGAGTTCTCATTTCTCAAAGCCTTAACGATATTTGGCATTTCAAATGTCTTAACTGTTACAAAACTGATGACTGAAAAACTATTATTTTCACAGCTAAAGGTAGTCATATCATTATTGTACTGAGAAAAAAAAGCTAATTTCCTTAAAATACTTTTAATTGAGCCTACCACTCCTCTATTTCAAAGACAAAATTGCAAATATTACAGAAAAATTATTTGTATTTTGGCCCCAATCTAAATATTTTAAACATTTTCTATCTTTCACCTCCCTCTTCTTATGTACTTTGTCAAAGGTATCTAACAGTTATCTAATTAGTTCATCTATGTTCTACATCCCAATTATTTTCTTCTTTTTCCTCAAGAACTTCAAATTACCTCCTAAGAATTTCAGTGATCCTCTCTACTGTATTTTTTCCCTTCCCCTCTTTCAACGGTCTTTCCATTGACAATTTAACTAGACTCAAATCTTCTCTTTATTATTACCCCATGTTTTCCACCACTGCCCTAACACTCTCTACCTTCACTGCTTCATTTAAAAAGTAGATACCTCTAATACTCGTCGACCGCTCAGACCACTTACCACAGAGAGGTGACGCCTGCCGTTGGACTTCCGTGCAAATGTGATACATTTCAACCCCCATCCTACCCACCAAAGAGTTTGTAGCTTTTGACACTATTGTCTTATCATTCTTTTAAATAAGCTCTCACTTGTTGGTTGCTGTAACAAGTTTCAGTGTCTAATATAGGAAGTAATTCTTTTAAACCATGTAGAATACCACTAGACAGGGATAACTACACTTAATGTTCTTTTTTTTTTTTTTTTTTGCTTTCCATTGTATTATCCACAGTTATATAGATTTACACTGCCTTTTCACTCAATATTTTGAATATTAAGTAGACTTTGAAATTTCATTTTAAAAGGTAATGTTATTTAATTTTACATAAGCATGTAAGTAAATTGAAAAAATGTATTGTTATAAATAAAACTATAGTTAATATACACATAAATCAATTATTGTAAATATCTCTCATTTTAAACTCATGAAGTAAACAATAAAAGATTTTCTTAATAATTTTTAAACACTGAATTTTATGTTACTATACAAAATCTAGAAAATATAAAAAGGTACAAGTAAATTTTTGCCTAATTAAAATTATTTTTGAATGCACATGGTTTCTAAAAATAATAAGACCATACACACTGATTTTTTCAGTCAAATATTGTATACAAAGAATAGGAAAATATTGATAATTTCATATTAAGTATTTTGCAAATATAATATTTTTTACTTGGCAAATGCTATTCTGTCATATATACACCATCAGTCTAGCCTTGCTCCATTCACAGACTGTTTTAACTAGTATGTTTTAAACTTTGGTATTGTATTTCCCACTAAGAGCCCTTCTTTTTTCAAAATAATATTTATTCTACCAGATGAACTATGTAAACGTAAAGCAATATGGACAAGCATTTATTCTTTTGTTTTTAATTAACTTGCCAACATGATTTCAAATTTCATTAGAAATAATTTGTATTGTAGTATTTCAATACTGAGTCATCAGCTATAATTTTCTTATTTTCTACTACTTATTCTAAGTAAATTTTCAGTTTTTCATATTTGTTTCCACATTTTTTTCTTTCTGAAAAATGTAGATAATTTAGTTTTGTGATTTCTGACTGGTTATTATTTTAACTAAGTCTTTGAAATGTCTTTTTTTTTTGTCGCAGCTACACTAGACACTTACATAGTTCTTATGTGGTCAACTCTTAAATTAAATTTAAATATTATTTGAAATAATGTATTTTCCTCATTTTCTCCAACTTTTATACCTCTGTTCCCTTTTCTTGGTGTATTGCTTTATGTATATCTTCTAAAACAATCTTTTAATAACATTGGTAGCTGATATACTTGGCTTATCACTGACATTAGTGAAAGTACTGAGCTTTTGGTCAGCCTATATTATGGCGACAGCTATTTTGATATAAATATCGTTTATTATATTTACACATTTGTAATATATTAAGAGTTAGAAATAGTTCATGTCCTTTAAATATTTATTACTATAACACTATAGCAATATAATTAATAACAACTTATATTAAAACATTCTTAAACCAATTTTGGATTAGTAAATGCGAACTTACATTCTGCAATTCAGATACAGAAAGAGAGCAGCAGATTGCAAGATAGTCATCTCTCAAACATCCCTCCAAAACCAACACAGAACAAGAACAATGACAAACTACAAAAACCACGCCTTCACCATAACTTAAAGATAGAGAATGCCTAACTTTCAAAATAAATATCATCCAGAAAGAGAAAAATCATTACACATCAGAGCATGATCGCACATGTTCTGACTCTACCTCTTGCCAGCCACATGACTTTGTAGGAAACAAAAGCTGATTTTCTGGGATTAAATGGATCAATTCCTAACCAGGTTAACCAGGGAAGAGAGAAGATACATATTAATAATATCAGGATACACTGGGAACTCACGCCTGTAATCTCAGCACTCTGGGAGGCCTGGGTAACTTGGCAAAATCCTGTCACTAAAAAAATATAAAAATTAGCTGAGCATGGTGGCACGCACTTGTAGTCCCAGCTGCTTAGGAGACTGAAGTGGAGGGATCACTTGAGCCTCGGCAGTCAAGTCTATACTAAGCTGTGATCACACCACTGCACTCCAGCCTGGGTGGTAGAATGAGACCCTGTAAAATACTACTACTATTTCAACTACTACTGCTAGTAATAATAATAATAATAATAATAATAATAATATCAGGATTGAGAGAGGAGACATTATAACAGATTCTAGTGAGAGTCCTCACTGTGACAAAAGGAAGGAAAGCATGAAGAGTGGGAAGGTAAGGGAAAAGTCTGTGTGGTTGAACTGAAAGTGGAGGTATTTATAAGAAGCTATAATTAAGTTTCTTAGCCCTGTGTCTCTTGAAGCAGCCTAGAAAAAACGATACCCCAGTATCAGTGAGCCCACCTAATACCCATACTTTGGTTTTTAAATAAATATCTCAAAGGCTCCTGCAGAGTTTTACAATTACTTACAAACAGGTGGCATAAAAAAGAATAACATAATTTAGACAAAAGTGACTAATAGAAAACAATGTATGAACAAGTTTCTTAAGCCCAGAAATCAACTTTTATAGTTTCTAGGATTTTATTTTCAGTACTTCATAGTAGAATCCCAGTAATAACAATTAGCCAACTGACTTAGAGAAAATAAAAAGTTACAAAAATATTCACAGTCATCTCTCATGATCAAATTTCAAAAGTTCTAAAATGGGAGTTCGAATCTAGTTCTAATCCAGTCACAACGTGCTTGTTCAGACAGACTACAGTGTTACTAAAACTCTGCATAGGATCGTCACATTCTCTTTTTTAAAATAAATATTCATCTTACTCATTTAATCTGTTCATGGTGATAAACTTATTTGTGTTTGCCCTTGAATTTACCACTAGTATCTATTTTAATTTGTCTGCTCCCAGGAGGCAAGAACTATGTTGTTAAATTGATCAGTATACTACTCAGCACAACAGATAATTTAATGAATTTTTCCTTAATGATAATGATGGTTTAAAAACACTACTAAACTGGAAGTTTATAGATTTGCCTCCTCTTACTTCTGATGGTCATTGCATTGATTGTGATGAACAGATGGTGTGGAGAATTGTAAGCTATTTCACACAGAGATGATACTCTTTCTCAGCTTACCTCAGTCTCAAATATCACTTAACCTTATGTTTCCTCCTAATGATACCTATTGCCAATCATTTCATTAGTTGAATTCTACTAGCTTTAAAATAATCTCACCAACAAAATGTGATCGAAAACAAAATTTTAAAAGCATAATTGTCATAAATTCATAGCAAGCATGTCAAGGTTTTAAGTCATCAATAGTAAGCCAACAGAATTGCAAAAAAAAAAAAAAGATTCAAGAGAGAATATTAAAAAAACCACAGTGGCATATTAAAATAACAGTTTTTGGAAAAGGGTAGCTTTGTTAGTTTTTTAAAAAATCATTAAGAATATCATAAACACATGAATTATCTTCTTTACAAGGCAGAAATCAGTTGCATCCTATGGGACAAAAATAACTTGCATATTGTCAATTTTCTTTACATTTTCTTATAACCTTACAGAATCCAGCTCCTGGGTAAAACTAAACAGTAAGTTATAGAAGTTTTATTCCCTTAGAAAGTCTGGTGACCTAGTGTGATTGTGCTCTAACATGACATTGAAAGTTCATGCAGCTCTTTCATGCCTTATTTCCAGGTTTATGTTTTTATAAAAAATATAAATATGGGCTGGGCGTGGTGGTTTACACCTGTAATCCCAGCACTTTGGGAGGCTAAGGCCGGCAGATCACGAGGTCAAGAGATAGAGACCATCCTGGCTAACAGGTTGAAACCCCGTCTCTACTAAAAATGCAAAAAATTACCTGGGTTTGGTGGTGTGCACCTGTAGTCCCAGCTACTTGGGAGGCTGAGGCAGGAGAATCGCTTGAACCCGGGAGGCAGAGGTTGCAGTGAGCTGTGCTCACGCCACTGTACACCAGCCTGGGTGACAGAGAGAGGCTGTATCTCAAATTTATCTATCTATCTATCTATCTATCTATCTATCTATCTATCTATCTATCTAATCTATCATCTATCCATCCACACACACATTTAATATTAAATTTAACATATAAACAAATGACTTATATAATACACAACAAATTCCTCTCCAAATTCTTATAAGGCAGATTATAAGAAATAAATAGTAGGTTTTTTTTTTTTTTTTTTTTTTTTTTTTGAGACGGAATTTTGCTCTGTCCCCCAGGCTGGAGTGCAGCGGCGCGATCTCAGGTCACTGCAAGCTCTGCCTGCCAGGTTCATGCCATTCTCCTGCCTCAGCCTCCCGAGTAGCTGGGACTACAGGCATCTACCACCACTCCTGGCTAATTTTTTTGTATTTTTAGCAGACATGGGTTTTACCGTGTTGGCTAGGATGATCTCGATCTCCTGACCTCGTGATCGCCCCGCCTCGGCCTCCCAAAGTCCTGGGATTACAGGCGTGAGCCACCGTGCCCGGCCATATAGCTTAATTTTAAAAATTATGTTTTTAACCTTTATACAAATAACACACCCAGGTAAACAGGCATGATTTCATAGTTAAAAACATATGTATATAATACAAATAAACACACACTTATAAGTGCACACACACACACAAACTAACGCCTGTTGATATGAATCTAACCTTACATTTCCCTGGGACAATATGTAGGCTTAATCTAGGTAAAAAGGTAAAACAGTGAAAATAAAAGAGTAATTTCTGATGTTACCAATGTTTATTTGACAATTGATTATGATGTATATGAAAATACCATGAGGTGGTTCTCAATTTCTCATCCTCAGGAGATACTGAAAAATTAAGATTTATACTTGGTTCACGCTTTTAGAAAATACCCCTACCCACTGTACATTTGTATTTTGAATGCTCTGTAGCTTAATTACTTAGTCTACAATTATTTTTGTTCTTAAAAACTAGTCAAATTGCTTTTGATGTTTCTGAAATATTATATCCACCCTAGTTTTCACATATCATTTGTAGCTATGCTCTGTTTTCCTGACCACATTCGAATGTGCATGTTTTTCCTAAATGATGTGAATTCATTTGTTATGATAGCAGTTTCATTTGTGGGTCACTGGTATGATTTGGTTCATTTATTTCCTTGATAGCTTAGATTCATGTTTGCATTTATTTGAAAAGAGAACACATGATTGCAAAAGTGTTACAAGGAGAAATATGTTAAATGTTAGGTTTAAAATACTACTCTTGAAAGAGTTCCTCTAAATTACGGTCGTAATAAATTGTGAGTTTCTAAAACTAATCAGAGATAAACAGTGCAGCTATTGTACAATTTCAAGTTTCAGACATTTGAAATATCTTTTCAGTTTAGTCAGGTGACAGGAAAATGTATTAACATCCATGAGATATATTCATAAATGAATAAGGAATATATTTACAACCTCAAATTATTTTTCACTAGCTTTCAGAAAGCTAAGAAACTTTACATTGATATTTATCTGTTAGGCTAACATTTTGGTAATAAGACTTCTGTCCTAGCTGTTAGCTAAGCACCATTTAATTCTTCTTTGGTGACGTGACAAAATTATTCATGAGAAAATATCCTTAAATGCACATGTTGTATAGAATCAAGTCTTTTTTAACACAACAGTGTTAATGTGCCAGGTGTTTGTAATCATACCCACTCCATTTTCAGCAATGGAGCTACTATTGACAAATGTTACAAACCTTACATAGAGTGAGCTGTGTGCATCCAAAGAACATTTACACAATTAGAATCTAAGCTACAAATAAAGTATTAATTAATCCCCAATTCCAAAATAATATATACGACTTTTATATCTACATTTAAGCAAAACTTGAAATTAGTACATGGGAACAATTTAAAAATTCAACTGCTTGGAAATGTAAACATATAAAACACTGGAACTGGGTTCTTCAATAGAGTAACCATTAGCCTGCATGTGGTTATTTAAATGTAAATTAATTAAAGTCAAATAAAATGAAAACTTCAGGTCCTCAATCACACTAGCAACATTTGAAATACTCCAAAACCACATGTGGCTAGTAGCTTAGAGTAGTCTCCAGTGTGGTCACAGAGTCTTTCAAAATTGCAGAATGTTGTATTGGACAATGCTGTGCTACAGTAGACAGTATCAGCTTCTACATTAAATTGGCTCTGAGAATGAGTTGACTTTTATTCAAATATTACCTATATTAAGTGAATGTTTGAACAGAGGCGTAATCTATGTTTCTAAGGTACACATATCTGTATCTATTTAGAAACAGCATAATACTGCATTATTTTGCATGTTTTTTTCTAGAAAAACTAAAAGTGATATATTAAAGTCTACTAAGAATTGGTTTCCTATCAATATGGATTAAATATTTGTGTATCCCCAAATGTAACGTGCTAAAATGAATGTCTTGACCTCCAATGTTAAGTATTCCAAGATGGGGCCTTTGGGAGGTCATTAGGGTTAGAGAAAGTCATGAGACTGAGATCCCTGTGATGTGATTAATGCCCCTATAAGAGGAGACACCAGAGAGATTGCTCACTCTTTCTTTGCCATGTGAAGCCACAGTTAAAAGGTGGGCATCTGCATACCGAAAGAGATCCCTTGCTAGAACCCAAACATTCTGGCACACCGATGTCAGCCTCCAGAACGAGAAAATAAATTTCTGTTCTTGAAGCCACTCAGGCTAGGATATTTTGTCGTGGCAGCCCAAGTTGAGACAATAGTCTATGCTTAAGTATTATATTGCTAACTTAACGCATAGAGGTGGGAGGCTGTGATACATTATGTTTTGCTTAAAACTATTATTTATCCCAAAACTCACCTTTGCCCCAACTTCTTTTAAAAAAAATCCAAAATGTTTATTGTGTTTATTGCGGCACTATTCACAATAGCAAAGACTTGGAACCAACCCAAATGGCCAACAACGATAGACTGGATTAAGAAAATGTGGCACATATACACCATGGAATACTATGCAGCCATGAAAAATGATGAGTTCATGTCCTTTGTAGGGACGTGGATGAAACTGGAAACCATCATTCTCAGTAAACTATCCCAAGGACAAAAAACCAAACACCACATGTTCTCACTCATAGGTGGGAATTGAACTATGAGAACTCATGGACACAGGAAGGGGAACATCACACTCCGGAGACTGTTGTGGGTTGGGGGGGACGGGGGAGGAACAGCATTAGGAGATATACCTAATGCTAAATGACGAGTTAATGGGTGTAGCAAAACAACATGGCACATGGATACATATGTAACAAACCTGCACATTGCGCACATGTACCCTAAAACCTGAAGTATAATAAAAAAAAAAAAACCAAAATGAGTATGATTCTCACCAAGAATATATAACAAAAATATTAGAAAACAATGTTTTGTTTTTTATTTCTTACTTTGATTCGGCAGTTAGAGTCCAGTTTTTATTTCCATAAGTGTGTAGGGAAAAATGTGTGCTTGATGCCCCAAGGAAGCATTCCAGCTTAATTTCTCCCTGCTTCCACATTGTGACAAGTCTTTCACCTGAATTATATGGTTTACTCTTTCCCATAGAGTTTCCTATATGCTTTTGTTCAGTTGTATTTCCTCCAGAATCTTCACCTCACCCTAACTTTACCTTTAAAATTACTCTTGACTTCAGCCGGGCGCGGTGGCTCACGCCTGTAATCCTAGCACTTTGGGAGGCTGAGGCGGGCGGATCATGAGGTCAGGAGATCAAGACCATCCTGGCTAACACGGTGAAACCCTGTCTCTACTAAAAATACAAAAAATTAGCCAGGTGTGGTGGTGGGTGCCTGTAGTCCCAGCTACTAGGGAGGCTGAGGCAGGAGAATGGCGTGAACCCGGGAGGCAAAGCTTGCAGTGAGCTGAGATTGCACCACTGCACTCCAGCCTGGGCAGCAGAGTGAGACTCCGTGTCAAAAAAAAAATAATTACTCTTGACTTTAATATTTACAATACAGTCATTTTTATATTACAAAATTAATTCACTTGTTTATTCTGCTACTCTATAAGCTTCTTGATAGTAAGAGTTCATTGGTTCTGGGTTTATGTTACTATCATAGAACCATGTTTAATATGTATTAGATATATTTGACTATTATTAAAGGTCTATCAACAATGAAATATTGCTCTTTCAAAATAGGGAACTATGTTTTAACTTTTATTTTACTTTTGGGGGTACATGTGCAGGTTATATAGGAAAACTTATGTAATAGGGGTTTGTTGTACAGATTATTTTATCATCCAGGTACTAAGCCTTGTACCAAATAGTTGTTTTTTCTATTCTTTTCCTTTCCTATTTTTTCTGATCCTTTCCCTCCTCCCATCCTCTGCCCACAAGTAGTTCACATTGTTTTTTCTTCCTCTCTTTGTATCCATGTATTTTCATCATTTTCTTCGTGCTTATAAGTGAGAACATGTGTTATTTGGTTTTCTGTTCCTGTTTTAGTTTGCTAAGCATACTGGCCTCCAGCTCCATCCATATTCCTGCAAAAGACATGATCTTGTTCTGTTTTTATAGTTGCATATTATACCATTGTGTGTATGTACCACATTTTCTTTATTCAATCTGCCATTTGTGAGTATTCAGATTGATTCCATGTCTTTTTAATTGCAAATAGTGCTGCAGTTAATTAACATAGTCGTACATGTGTCTTTATGGTAAAATGACTTACAGTCCTTTGGATATATACCCAGTAATAGGATTGCTGGGTTGAATGGTAGTTCTTTTTTAAGCTCTTTTAGGAATAACCACACTGTCTTTCACATGGCTAAACTAATTTACAGTCCCAACAACAGTGCATAAGTGTTCCTTTTCTCCGCTACCTCACCAGCATCTGTTATTTTTTGACATTTCACTAGTAGCCATTCTGACTGGTGTGAGATGGTATCTCATTGTCGTTTCCATTTGCATTCCTCTAACAGTCAGTGATAGTGACGTTTTTAATACTGGTGTTAAGAGGAAATGTGTGCTTATTGACTGCATGTATGTCTCTTGAAAACTGTCCATGTCTTTTGCTCACTTTTTAATGGGGTTGTTTGGTTTTATTTTCTTGTAAATTTGTTTAAGTTCCTTTTACATGCTGGATATTAGACCTTTGTCAGATGCATAGTTGGCAAATATTTTCTCCCATGCTGCAGCTTGTCTGTTTACTCTGTTGATAGTTTCCTTTGCTGTGCAGGAAATCTTAAGTTTAATTGGACTCATTTTTTGGCCAGGCATGGTGGTTCACACCTGTAATCCCAGCACTTTGGGAGGCCAAGGTGGGTGGATCACCTGAGGCCGGTAGTTGGAGACCAGTCTGACCAACATGGCAAAACCCAATCTCTACTGAAAACACAAAAATTAGCTGGGTGTGGTGGTGCACACCTGTAGTCCTAGCTACTCGGGAGGCTGAGGCAGGAGAACTGCTTGAACCCAGGAGTTGGAGGTTGCAGTGGAGCCAAGATCTGGGTGACAGAGCAAGACTCTGTCTCTAAATAGACTCATTTTTCAATTTTTGCTTTTGTTGTGATTGAGTTGGCATTTTTGTCATGAAATATTTGACAGTTCCTATGTCCAGAATGTTATTGCCTAAGTTGTCTTCCAAGGTTTTTATAGTTTTGGGTTTTAAATTTAAGTCTTTAATCCACCTTGAGTTGATTTTTTGTGTATGGTATAAGGAAGTGATCCAGTTTCAGTCTTCCGCATATGTTTAGCCACTTATTCTAGCACTGTTTATTGAAGAAGGAGTAATTTCCCCATTGCTTGTTTTTGTCAGCTTTACTGAAGATCATAGGGTTGCAGGCATGTAGCCTTAGTACTGGGCTCTATTCTGTTCAATTGGTGTTTGTGCTTGTTTTTGACCAATACCATACTGTTTTTGTTTCTGTAGTCCTGTAGTATAGTTTCAAGTCTGGTAGCATGATGCCTCCTGCTTTGTTGTTTTTGCTTAGGACTGTCTTTGCTATTTGGGCTCAGTTTTGCTTCCATATGAATTTTAAAATAGTTATTTCTAGTTCTGTGTAGAATGTCATTGGCAGTTTGATAGAAATAGCATTGAACCTGTAAATTGCTTTGGGCAGTATGGCTAAAAATATTGTTTCTTCCTATCTGTAAGCAAGGATGTATTTCCATTTATTTGTGTCATCTTGGATTTTGTTGAGCAATGTTTTGCAATTCTTATTGTAGAGATCTTTCACCTCCCAGGTTAACTGTATTCCTAAGAATTTTTTTTTTTTTTTTTTTTTTGAGACAGAGTCTTGCTCTGTCACCAGACTGGAGTGCAGTGGTGCAATCCTGGCTCACTGAAACCTCCGACTCCTTAGTTCAAACGATTCTCCTGCCTTAGCCTCCCTAGTAGCTGGGATTACAGGCACACGCCACACGCCCAGCTAATTTTTGTATTTTTAGTAGAAACGGGGTTTCACCATGTTGGCCAAGATGGTCTTGATCTCCTGACCTCACGATCTGCCCCCTTCAGCCTCCAAAAGTTCTGGGATTACAGGCATGAGTCACCGTGCCAGGCCCCTAAGTATTTTTTACGGTAATTGTGAATGGAAGTGTGTTCCTGATTTGGCTCTTAGCTTGGCTGTTATTAGTCTATAGGAACACTGTGATTTTTTTACATTGATTTTGTATCCCGAAACTTTGCTGAAGTTGTTTATCAGCTGAAGGAGCTTTTGGGCTGAGACTATGAGGTTTTCTAGATATAGAATTATGTAGTCAGCAAACAGGGATATTTTGGCTGTCCCTGTTCCTATTAGGATGCCCTTTATTTCTTTATCTTGCCTGGTTGCTCTGCCAATACTATGTTGAATAGGAATGGTGAGACATGGCTTCCTTGCCTTGGGCCAGTTTTCAAGGGGAATGCTTCCTGCTTTTACCCATTCAGTATGATGTTGGCTGTGGGTTTGCTGCAGATGGCTTTAATTATTTTGAGGTCTGTTCCTTCAATGTTTAGTTTATTGAGAGTTTTTAACATAAAAGGATGTTGAATTTTATCTAAAGCCTTTTCTTCATCTTTTGAGATAATCGTGTTTTTTTGTCATTAGTTCTGCTTATGTAATAAATTACATTTATTGATTTGCATATGTTGAACCAACCTTGCATCCCAAGGATAAAGCCTACTTGATCATAGTGGATTAAGTTTTTGATATGCTGCTAGATTCAGTTTGTAGGTATTTTGTTGAGGATTTTTGCATCGGTGTTCATCAAGGATATTGACGTGAAGTTTGTGTGTGTATGTGCATGTGTGCTGTGTCTCTGTCAGGTTTTTGTATCAGGATGATTCTGGCTTCATAGAATTAGTTATGGAAGAGATGCTGTTCTTCAATTTTCTGTAATAGTTTCAGTAGGAATGGTACCAGGTCTTCTTTTTAACATCTGGTAGAAGTTGGCTATGCATCTGACTGGTCCTGGGCTTTCTGTTAGTAGGCTATTTATTACAGACTCACTGTCAGAGCTCATTACTGGTCTGTTCAGGGAACCAATTTCTTTTTGGCTTAGACTTGGGAGAGTATAGGTGTTCAGGAATTTATCCATCTTGGTTTTCTAGTCAAAATAAGAAAGTTGAAAAGTAACATGCCAATGTTTTCTAATTAAAAAAATCAAACCACAATATACAAAGTGTATTAGGAATATAACAATATCCATATCTGGTAGTTAATTCAGAATTTAAAAATGTTATCCTTTTGCCACATTTGTTTCAGATCTCTTCTTTTTAAATAAGCAATACAGATATGGCTGAATTACTCTTAATAACGTTCCTCAATCTTATGTTCCTTCCCCATTTCATCAGCGAACTACTATCCTGACTTTGATTTGTCTCATTTATATTTCCATTTTTCATAATAGTATGTTTTTAAGGTTAACATTGAATATATGTAATACTATTATTCCAATCTTTTAGAAGTGGGTTTCTGATATGTACACACATTCATTCATGTTAATACTTTTCAAGATTTTTGTTCTAAATGAATGTCTTTGCTTACTGTTTATAACCCTGGAGCATTAAGGAATATTCCCTAAGTAGATAATTATTTTTGCTATATCTTTTCTGAATTATTTTAAGATTAAAGAATAAAATTGTATTTCTGTGTGAGATTTTTAAAAGCTTTTTCACTGACTTCACAAATAAACAATGGCTGCCAATTCTACATTCAGGGTAATTGATCCAAATTATCTAGGCCAGTGCTCTTTGAAAAATGGAAAGTGCAGTCAATACTTAAAAACATAGCCTATTAAAGCTTTAAAAGGTTACACATTGATTTAAAAGGTATATATTTAAACCATATCTAAACGGCACCCTTTAGAGATGCACAAAGTATTACTTTAGAAATCTCATCACTAATTTGGTGTATTAAGAGAGAATTTATCAAGGGATTTTTAGTAGCAAGGCACAGTGCTAGGTGCAATGGAGATACTGAATTCTGTATTTTTAAGAGGCTATAGTATAGTTGGTGATAGAATATGACAATTGAAACTCTAGTCAACACTACTGAACCTGTGTAATTAAATCTAGGAGAATATTCTGCAAACTATAAAGCCTATTGGATTTGTGAGTAAAGAAAGATCAATGAGATCTGAAATAGCCAAAGAATATATAATGAGAGATAGTGATTTGAAGAGTGAATAGGATTTGCATAAGTTAGAGCAGAAAGAACATTTCTGGCAATAGAATGTCCTATTTGGAGAGGCTGGCATGTTTTGGAGAATAGTGGAAATAAGTGTGGATTAAATCAAAAAAAGGAAGATAATGGAATCCTATGTGAACTACATTTGGTTGCTTGAAAATTTTTGATGATTTTATTCCTTTCTTTCTTGTCATGGCATTGGTAAGTAATAATGACTAGCTCCTAATACAATAGTATATTTCTCATTCATTTTCTGAGAAAGAGGTGTGTGAAAATATAGGAATGTTTTAATGTCAAGTGATACAACTTTCTTGGATCAAAACTGTAGGTTAAAATAATCTTCAGGGGTGGGTTTTCTTAACAACCATTCCACCAGATGTGTTAGAAGAATATTCACAAATTTATCAGGAAGAGAAATGAGGCGTAGAGAAATAAAGTACTTCAGCCATCAGCAAACAGTGCTTCTGGGACAGAGTTGAAGAGAATCCTATGGTTGGAAGAAACCTTCAGAGGTCATCAACTGCCGTTCTCATTTGTCTGCAAACTCTGTATTATTCAGTGTCCTCCGGAGGAGAAATTTCTATGTCCTTTCTAACTTTTCAAAAGTTTAAGAGTCTGCATTAGTTATCTCTGCCTAAAACTGCTTCTGTCTGACTTCAACTCACTTAAACAGAACACTACAACAAATAGGTTTCCTAGTATTTTCAATTGCCTCCACATGAAAGGCACATTAGCAGTTTTGTTCATTTCTAGTATAAATTTTAAAACCATGTCTACTACAAAGCCAGGAAGTTTTAATAGCTATCTTTTTAGACTTCAAAATACGAGTTATAGTGACATTGCCATAAACAGAATTTGAATACAAGCAGCTTATTTTACATATTTTGTTTCTATTCAGTTTAGTGTATCCATGTGTCCAGCATGCCTCGTGTTGAAAGGCAGTTGAGTTGACAAGAAATACATATGTCACCCAAGTAGGACCTTCACCCTATTGCTCAACCCTGGATTTCTGTATTACCTCACCTTCACTCCTAAAGGGTGCATTTCAGGCCCTATAGTGAGGGTGAAAATATGATGGCCACTACCACAGGTTTCAAGAATCCTTCAGAGCCAACAACTCATAAATAGAAAAACAAACATTTTTCACTGTGATCTCCTAGTGTTCTAGCAAATTTTAAGTGTAATGACAGTAAGACATCTTTATATATTGTTGAAACCAATAATTCAATGAGAGGTCTGTGAAAGAAAATCTCTCTAGATTCACCCACTAAAGTGAAAAATTTTAATCGAGTAGGAAAAAATTATGATTCCCTTTAATATGTTTCCAACAGGCATAAACTTAATTTTACTAAAGATATTTAATTGAGAAAAGAAAGTAGTTGATTTACTATGCATACATCTTGATAACTACTGGTTAACACTATTTTATACAAAGATCTACTAGATCCTATTCTCTCCTGCTTCAGGGAGATATTGGTCCAGTACTTCCCCCTATGTTGGTGTTTTTCATTTGTACTGGATCATCGAACATATAGACTTCACCTTTCAGGGTTTTCAGGGTTTGCCTTAGTTGCAGAGGGCTACCTTGTCCAACCACATGCCTCTCCTAGCAGCCACACATCCAGTGACTATTGTGGTACATTTTAAAGACCCAAATATTTAAGCTCAGTGCAGGACACTCTTGACATTTCATTTAAATTCATGTATGTATGGGATTGTCCAAGGCTTTTTTGAGCCTGCATCACTGTTCCATTCAAATTCTTTCTCTACCCATACAGCTTTCTCCTCTCTCCCACAGGTGTAAATCTCTAATAAATATTCAGCATGCCAAAGTCCATCTCAGGGTCAGCTTGTAGAAAATTACACCTGTCGTGGCTTTCTTGTCAGGTCATTATAGTGGTCTTTACAATGCTAAATTCAATAGCCAATTTTCAGTTCTCATCTTACTTGGACTACTAA
The DNA here is from genome assembly GCF_009828535.3 of Hylobates moloch. Classification (NCBI taxonomy): domain Eukaryota; kingdom Metazoa; phylum Chordata; class Mammalia; order Primates; family Hylobatidae; genus Hylobates; species Hylobates moloch. Next base: position 30,740,198 of record NW_026652281.1, read on the forward strand.
TTGACCTTGCTGACTATTCCCATGCTCCATTTTCTTCAGCCTCTTCTTACAGAATAGCAACCAGAGAATCCTCCTAAAACATTAATAGAATCCTCCAAAGAAAACTTAGTGCTCTCCTCTACTAGAAACTCTTCCATGTTTGTCATCTCAATTTGAGGAGTAGCCAGGGTCCCTACAATGTTTTCCAGTGGCTCAATATGGTAACTCCTTCATCTCCACCATTTAACTTCATTCCCAACTACTTTTTCATTTGTTCACTTTGCTTCAGCCACATCAGCGTTAACACTGTTTCTTGAATATGTTAATCATACTCGTGTCTACTGGTATACCCTAAATATGGCTAGGCCTCGTATTTCCTTATATACTCTGACATTACCTTTGCCTTAGCCTTATAATTACTGTAGAGAAGCCTTATCTATCTAGAGCGATTATACCATCCCTCTCAACTTTAATGCATTCTTGTTTCTTCTACATTTGCTTTATTTCCTTTCTTTGCATTTTTTTCAGCATCTGACACAGTATGAATTCACTTACTCGTCCAAAGAGTAAGTTCTTTGAGGAAAGTAACCTTGTTTGCTCACTACTGTAATTACAGAACTCAAAATATTGCTTCAGGAAATAAATAATCATTTAATAAGTGATTTAATGAATCAACATCCAAGAGTGCAAAATATCTTCTCGGAAATAATAATAGAACTACATTGGGTGTAAAACATATTGTGGACTAATATTTTACAATATTCTAGAGATCAACATCCATGCCATATAGCTCTGAAATGAATATATCTAGAACACTCACCTATTGTTTATTTAATATCCCTCAAGAATAAATGCATTTCCAAAGCTGTAGTTGGTAAAAGTATCAAACATTTTTTGGTTTGGGATATTTTTGAAATTCTAGGGCTGTTCTAAATGCTGTCATTACACTTAGAAAAGAAAGTTTCAAAACTAGAAATCTGTTTTAATAAAAGGTTAGAGGGTCCAGTCATTATGAAAGTGATTCTGACATATATGAATTTGTAAGAAGATAGACTGTAATGGAACTGTTCTCAAAAACCCATATAGTTTTACAGAAATTCTTGTAGTTAAATAAACAAAGACTTCATGCCACCATTAGTGTAAATACCACTAAATAAAGTGCCCTAGATAGTACTTAATCAATCAGACTGTGACTAATGGAAAGTCCCGGCCAAGGCCTCCAAGCATTTCAGTCTTCTTGCCAATATGTATTTCTTTGTCTATATTTAGGGTGTGTATATTTTAACAACAGAAAAGACAAAAACAACAACCTTGACCCTCATGCAGTAAGATGGTTGAATTATAATGGTCTCTGGGGAGAAAAAGGTAAATAAAAAACAGTAAACAAATTTAGTATTCCCAGTTAAATGTTGATCATGCTGGCAGAAAAATGAGTATCTGTCTACTTTCACCTGTTCATCAGAAAAGCACTTAAGCTGGGGTATATACGAAAGCATTATGAACACACAATTCCTTATATATGCAAAAATATAGAAAAATATGGCTTTTTCGTTAGTAATGAATAAAGCAGTAAAGACCAAGAACAACTGATTTGAACAGAAATTACATTCAAAAAAATTACACTTGGGACAATCTCTTCCCAAACCTAAAGGAAAACCCAACTATGTTGATTTTTCAGTGAACAGAGAAAATTTAATACTGATAAATGTACAGTTATTACATTTTAAATTAAAAATCAAATAGAGAAGTAAACATACATTTTAAGACCCAAAAGTTACAGAGTTCGGTGTATTTGTAATCAAAATACTTAATTATACCTTTAACTTTAGGAAAATATTTTAAATTTTGTAAACTAAATTCCTTAACTTTGATCAGAGCAGTAGTCCTTTAAAAGAGCTCAATGCTCTATGAAAATAAAAATAAGTGGAATTAAAACACAAATGAATTTTTCACTAAAGCTTATGGACAATTTAATACAATTAAGAGCTATTAATACTGATAATAGCAAAATATTAATAGCTATGATTTATTAAATGCTGTGTGCCAACATTCTAAAAGTTTTCCATATATTTCCTCCTTTGTCTTTATAACCCTCTCCACCTTAGGAGTTAGGTACTATTATGATGCCTATTTACAGATGAGAAAACTGAGACTCAGATAATTCATCTATTTTTGGGAAAAGACTTAGAACTATTAGGGGATGAAGCCAAATTCCTGACCAGTTATTTGACCTTGAAGCTGATGTTTCTACACTTAATCTTAGTCAAAAAGCCAAGAAGTGATAAAGCCCATCCTTTTAATCACTACAGTGTTAACAGTAACAATTAGCTTAGGGAATAAAAGGTGGTAAGAGTTTTAGCAATAAGTCTGTCTTCATGCATGGTGCCAACAGAGATGATTGAAAACAGCAAAATTCAGACAATCTTCAGGTCATTTTCTCTCCCCAGTGTCAAATAAGCAGCTTGGTTGGTAGTTTTGACAGAAAAAGTCAGTTGATTTGGCTTCAGCAGGCAAAGTCATCGCCTAGCTCCTCTACACTATAGGGAGGTTCTTGGCCCGAGTCCTCGGCAGCCTTGTTTTACAACACTGTTAATAATGTACACCCAGCAGAGGTTCAAACCACAACAAAGTGCATTAGACCCAGCCTTCACAGCTCAGTGGGCTTAAGGAAAATTTAGAGGACAGAGCCATGCTGTCTTCATCACCTTATTGCCATATCAACAGATTTACTCTCAGGCAATTATTTTAGAAATTTGGCTATACCCAAAAAAATTCTTCAACATTCTTGAGAAATGGGTTAGTGGTAATAATCCTTTTCCAGAGTTTTCATTGCATATTTTACTATGAATTAGATGGTGTCAGCAAATGCTACCGAATGGTGAGGTGACCAAAAAAAAAAAAGACTAACTTTAAAAGAAATGATTCTGCTCTCCTTCCCTTTGGCAACACACACAAACACATTACTTCAAACTTTTTTGAGGCTCCACATTCTCACCTTTAGACGGCTTATTCTTTTTTGGACTTAACTATAATCTTTATGTGAAATACCTTCGAATAATTTCTAATCCTATAAACTCAGCTGACATGGGCAACTCAACTTCTTGAAAGGACACTATTGTATTAGCACCTTGCACAGACCCTTTAGGATACAGATCAACAGAATCATTTTGATGCTGAAAGTCAATGGTGTTTAAAAATAAGGAGTAAATAGAGGCAACCTATGCCAGTCAACCTTACTCTCAAAGTCAAGAGAGCAGGGTTACTATGCAGGCTGACCCAATCTTGGAACACATCTAATTATAATATCACATGTAAGTCAAAGATAGCTAGGTACAGAGGAAACTGGATTATGGCCACACTGAAGAGAACATAAGAAATTAAGGGAAATAATCTAAGGAGAAGAATGTAAGGAAGGCTGGTGTGATAAGAATGCCGTTGAATAATCTTATGTGTCATTTGCCTTAATGGAACATTAGTTACATATTGTGTAATAAATAACCCCCAAAATTAGCAGCTTAAAACAACAAGCACTTATTATCTCACAGCTTCTGTGGATCAAGAATCCCAACAAAGTGTAACTGGGTGCCTCTGGCTTAAGGTTCTTATTGATAAGGTTGCAGTCAAGCTGTCAGCAGGTAGGAACAGTCATCTCAAGGCTTTACTGGGGTTGAAAGATCTGATTCCAACTTCACTTGTGTGTTTTTTGTCAGGTCCTAGAAATTCATGTCTAAGTTCCCTCTCATAGGCCTCTTCATAGGTTTGCCTCAGTACATGGCAGCTGGCCTACCTCAGGAAGAGTGAACTTCTGACATCAGGTGTTCTGCCAGCCTCAGCCTCCCAAAATGCTGAGATTACAGGCATAAGCCACCGCTCTCAGCCCTGAACAATGTATTTTTAAGACCATAAAGAAAATATGTATTCTCAGTCAGGCCCAGTGGCTCATGCCTGTAATCCCAGCACTTTGGGAGGCCGAGGCAGGTGGATCACGAGGTCAGGAGATAGAGACCATCCTGTCTAGCACAGTGAAACCCCATCTCTACTAAAAAAAATACAAAAAATTAGCAGGGTGTGGTGGCGGGTGCCTGTAGTCCCAGCTACTCGGGAGGCTGAGGAAGGAGAATGGCGTGAACCTGGGAGGCGGAGCTTGCAGTGAGCCGAGATCACGTCACTGCACTCCAGCCTGGGCGACAGAACGAGACTCCACCTCAAAAAAAAAAAAAAAAAGAAAAAGAAAAAAAAAGAAAATATGTACTCTGCTAAATGTATTTATGACAGTGCTCTTTGACCTTTCATTCTTATATCTTTCATGTTTGTACACCAATATTTTCTTAAAACAAAAGTGTAGCTATGTTTAGATTCTTAATATTTTAAAGTTATTTTTACTCTCTTTTTTCCTTCTACTTTTTTGTAAAATGAATGCAAACTATACAAACCTAAAAGGGGTTTATTGAACTCAAAGGGTAAATGCAATGACTGCATTATTGATTTGCTGTGCATTCAGCAAACACTGCAAGCTAGTTGGTAGCCACATTTTTTAGTCAAAATGAGGGTCATCATCATCTAATTGTTTGAACCAGGAATCGGTAACAAGGGATGTGAAACACCTCTTCAAGAAGAGCTACAAACCACTGCTCAGAAAAATCAGAGAGGACACAAATGGAAAAATATTCCAAGCTTGCAGATAGGAAGAATCAATATCATGAAAATGGTCATATTGCCCAAAACAATTTATAGATTCAGTGCTATTTCAATTAAACTAACATTGACATTCTTCAAAATATTAGAAAAGACTATTTTAAAATTTATATGGAACAGAAAAAGAACCTGAATAGCCAAGACAATTCTAAGCAGAAAGAACAAAGCTAGAGGCATCACACTACCCAACTTCAAACTATGCTACAAGGCTAGCGTAACCGAAACAGCATGGACTCCCAAAGAGCAAAGACACATAGACCAATGTAACAGAACAGAGAACTCAGAAATAAGACCGCACACCTTCAACCACCTGATCTTTGACAAACCTGACAAAAACAAACAATGGGGAAAGGATTTCCTGTTTAATAAGTGGTTTTGGGAAGAACTAGCTAGCCATATGTAGAAACTGAAACTGGATCCCTTCCTTACACCATATACAAAAATCAACTTGAGATGGATTAAAGACTTAAATGTAAAATCCCAAACTATTAAACCCTGGAAGAAAATCTCCACAATATCATTCAGGACAAAGGCATAAGCAAAGATTTCATGACAAAGATACCAAAAGCAATTGCAACAAAAGCAAAAATTGACAAATGGAGTCTAAACTAAAGAGCTTCTGCACAGCAAAAGAAATTATCAGAGTGCTCAGACATCCTACAGAATAGGAGAAAATTTTGTCAGTCTATCGATCTGACAAAGGTCTGATATCCAGCATCTAAAATGTATTTAAACAAATTTACAAGAAAAAAACCCCAGTAGAAAGTGGGAAAGAACATGAACAGCACTTTGGGAGGCCGAGGGGGGCGGATAACGAGGTCAGGAGATCGAGACCATGGTGAAACCCCGTCTCTACTAAAAAAAAAATACAAAAAATTAGCCGGGCGTGGTGGCGGGCGCCTGTAGTCCCAGCTACTCGGAGAGGCTGAGGCAGGAGAATGGCGTGAACCCGGGAGGCGGAGCTTGCAGTGAGCTGAGATTGTGCCACTGCACTCCAGCCTGGGCGACAGAGCGAGACTCCATCTCAAAAAAAAAAAAAAAAAAAAAAAAAAAAAAGAACATGAACAGATACTTCTCAAAAGAAGACATGCATGCAGCCAACAAACACTGAGAAATGTTCAACATCACTGATCATTAGAGAAATGCAAATCAAAACCACAACGAGATACCATCTCACACCAGTCAGATGGCTACTATTAAAAAATCAAATAACCACCAATGATGGCGAGGTTGTGGAGAAAACAAAACAAAACAAAACAAAACTCTTTTACACTGTTGGTGGAAGTATAAATAAGTTCAACAATGGTGGAAGACAGTGTGTGTTGATTCCTCAAAGACCTAGAGGCAAACATACCATTTTACCCAACAATCCCATTACTGGGTATATACCCAAAGGAATATAAAACATTCTATTATAAATGTACATGCATTCATATGTTCACTGCAGCACCATTCACAATAGGAAAGACATGGAATAAATGTCCATCAATGATAAACTGGATAAAGATGATGTGGTACATACACACCAAGAAATACTATGCAGCCATGAAGGGAGCGAGATCATGTCCTCTGTAGGGACACAGATGGAGCTGGAAGCCATGATCCTCAGAAAACTAACCCAGGAACAGAAAAGCAAATACTGCATTTTCTCACTTATAAGTGGGAGCTAAATAATGAGAACCCATGGAGGAGAACAACACACATTAAGGCCTAAGGGTGGTTGGGGGAGGAGGGAGAGCATGGGGAAGAATAGTTAATGCATGCTGGGCTTAATACCTAGGTGATGGGATAATCAGTGCAGCAAACCACCATGGTACATGTTTACTTATGTAACAAACCTGCACATCCTGCACATGTACCCCTGAACTTCAAATAAAATAGAAAAAAGACTGATATCCCTTTGGTATTATGGCAAAAGGTTGGCGGTTTGTCTTTGCTTCTATTAGTGAAGTGACGTGAAATTTCCAAATTATCTCCAAGCACCCATTGTTGAAAATAATGAGAGATGGGAAATTCTACATCTGAGGCTGCTGACCAAATGTCATTTTAAAACAGAGGTCTGTTCAAGTGTTTTTATTTTAAAAGGAAAATAGAAAAGAAAAAATTATACATATGTATTCTACATCTATGTGTAAAATAGATGTACAATTATATATAATTATATAATTATAAAATTTTGAATTATATGTGGAGATATATATATATATATATATATATAATACAAAGGAAAAGCAAAACAAAACCAGGCAGAAAAGAATAATGAAAAGAGGTGAGGGGGTTCACAGAAAAAGACAGGGCTAAAGAATGAAAAGGAGTTTGAGAGACTATCCAATTCAAACAATTCGTCATTCATGCATGAGTCAGTCACATATTTACTCAGCATCTAAATGTGCCAAGAACTATGTTGTGAATATGAAGACAGAATCCTGTTTTCCAAGGATTCATAGTGCAGTGGGCAAGACTAACAACTTTTTTTGGCTTTTCTGTTACAGTGTGTCTTCAGCATCCTAGGAAACTGCATTTTGACTTATTCAGGTGAATTAAAAGTTATGCTGCCAATATGAATGCAGTGACCACATGGGATGAGTAGAGAAGAAATAAAAAGTATAATGGAAAGTCAAAAGTGAAAAAATAGAATTCTGCAAATCATCCTATTAAAATGTATAGTACCATTATAAAAATAAGTATAAAATAGGAGAAAGAGAAGGAAGAAATTAATCATGCTTGATCAAGGTCTTAAAGAAGTTAGTCGACGTAGGCTTCAGATAAGAGATGACATATGTATTATCTTTTTATAGGTATAGAGCCTGCAGGTGGATCAGAAGGAAAAGGATCTTCTAGAGAGAAAAATACATTTATAAAACTTGGAAGGAAAAAAAAACCTGTTGATACATTCAAGAAGTATAAAATCACCTGATTTGTGTAGTACCTAAATTACATAGGGTATAGAATTTTGGTTGCAGATAACACTACCAAAAAAATGGACACATTAGGAAGTATCTGCACAGAAATTTATATAATACTCAAAGAGCAATAGGAAACCATTTAAGCAAAGAGATGTTAATGCTCTGTGAACCTCAACTTTCTCATTTACAAAATAGAGGTTAAGTACAATTTATTTCTATAACTGATTCATTTTGTTTTGAATTCCATGTTTTTCCTGATGACAAACGGGGTGAGAATGCAAGGAAAGTAAACTTAACCTGGACAATTAAAAGAAGACTAATCTGTACAGGTTTAAAACAGACATTTTTCATGTTGATTTTTCAGTCAGTTCAAAGCTCAAATTCAAAACTACAGTACAGATAGAAATAGGCTTCTTATCTTTTTGTATGGAACTTAGCAGCCAGATTTCTTTATAGACAGTCTGTGTTCTTGGGGACTAGCAAGGTCAGCGGTTCCCAAAGTTTTTATCTCAAAATCCCTTACACATTGGAAACTATTAAGAAATGTAGGGCAGGAGTGGTGGCTCACACCTGTAATCCCAGCAATTTGGGAGGCCAATTCAGGAGGACTGTTTGAACCCAGGAGTTTGAGATCAGTCTGGGCAACATAAGGAGACCCCAACTCTACACAAAATATACAACTAGCCAGGTATGGTAGTTGTATGCCTGTGGTTCCAGCTGCTCGGGAGGCTGAGGTAGGAGGATCACTTGGGCCCAGGAGATGGAGGCTACAGATGCTGCAGTGAGCCACGATCATGCCAGCCAGTGTGACAAGGTGAAACCCTGTCTCAAGAAAAATAATAATCCAAAATGTTTATGTGGGTTATAATGTTTATATATTTATATGGAGTATCTATTGATGTCTTTCTCTATATACATGAAGTTAAAACAATTTAAATTCACATTAATTTCAATAATACTCATTTTTTTGTAAAGAAATTTGTGTTAATAATTGCATTTTCCAAAATATAAAAGTGATATGAGTGGCATTATTTTACATTTTGCAAATCTGCTTAATGTCTAGGTATCTGGCTTAATAGAAGGTAGTTGTATTCTCACAAATACTTCTGCATTCAGTTTGAATTTGTTTGTTTGTTTTTTGAGATGGAGTCTCACTCTGTCACCCAGACTGGAATGCAGTGGCATGGTCTCAGCTCACTGCAACCTCCACCTCCTGGGTTCAAGCATTTATCCCGCCTCAGCCTCCCGAGTAGCTGGGACTACAGGTGCATGCCACTACACCCGACTAATTTTTGTATTTTTAGTAGGGACAGGGTTTCATCATGTTGGCCAGGCTAGTCTTCAACTCCTGACCTCATGATCCGCCCACCTTGGCCTTCCAAAGTGCTGGGATTACAGGCATGAGCCACCGCGCCAAGCCTTATTGAGATATTTTTAGTTGAAATATTTTGTTGGAAAAGGATAAAGTAGCGTAATAGTCTTTTCACATCATTATGGCTATTTAATGCTGCAACAAAAAACTCAGTGAGTGAGAGCTTTTTAAAAGTAAATAGCACCTGAAAACCTGAAACCATATCAATAAATTTTTGTATTTTTGGACTCAACTTGTAATCTGAAGAGATTTTCCTCTCATGCATGACTTCGTAGTATCTTTCGAGAAATATTCGTTGAATGAGTTAGTGCAGACCTTCCATATGTTGACACATTTCATTATATAATGTCAAAAACATATTAATATCACCACTGATCTCGAGAAGTGTCTGTCAAGCTTAAGGCAGCAAATAAAAAAGTTTTAAATGTATTCATTTTCTATTGTTGCTATAAAATTTATCAAAACTTAACATCTCAAAACAGCACACATTTATAATCTCACATTTGTATAATTCAGGAAGTCCAGCTGGCCTCAGCTGTTCTCCTGCTCTGAGTCTCACAAGGTTGAAATCAAGGTACTGGCCAGCTGTAGGCTCTGGTGAAGAACCTGGTTCCAGGCTCATTCAGGTTGTTAACAGAATTAAGTTCCATATGGTTATTGGTCTGTGGTCCCCAGTTCCCGATAGCATGTCATCCGGGGAAGCTCTCAGCTCCTTAAGGACACCTGTATTGCACTTCATAATATTCTCTTTATCTTCAAACTTGCAACAGCATGTTGAGTCCTTCTTATACTTCGAGTTTCTCTGACTTCCTCTTATGGCTCATCTCTTTGCTTCCAGATAAAGATTCCTGCTTATTTTATTTATTTATTTATTAGTTTGTGTGATTAGATTGATCCTGCTGGGAAAATCCGTATAATCTCCCTATCTTAAGGTTTAGAACCTTAATTATATTTGTAAAGTCCCTTATGTCATGTATCATAACATACTCATGGGGCTTAGGGTATGAGTCTTGTAAAGGAAGGGGCATTCTTTTTTTTACTATGCCAAATTCATAATTTTTCCTTGAAAACACTTATTACTGGAAACAAATACAATCAGTTGTTTTTCTTTAAATGGCAGGCTCACTTTATTCATTTTCAAGAGTCTTTATCTGAAACCCATGTCTGCATAACCACTGTATGTCAGTTGTTCTTCCAAGCAGAAAAGGTGATCCATGAAAACAGCTAGTTTAGTTCACAACTCAAAAATCACACGTGTACTTTTTCTTAAGACAAACATCACACTTTGTCATGCATACTTCCATTTTGTAACACAGCATTAAAAAGATATTCTGAAGGGTTGAGATTTTTTAAGTTACCGTTGTTTTACTTCTTTATTGAGGAAATTCTTAAGTGAAATAGTTTTTTAATCCAAAATACTTGCCAGTGAAGAACATAATGACTATAGTGCAGTTCATTGCTTCTGCCTTGATCTGTGCTAAGGCATCAGCAATTTTGATCATTATTGTTGTTGTTTTTTTAACATCAATGCAAACATCATTAATATCTTAGAATTATATAAACATAGTTTTGATATTAAAAACTGCCTAATCTCAGAGGTCTGCAGATCACATTTTAATCACCATGTAGTTTCAAACTTCACTTCTGAGAACTCAAATGTCTGGCTGTAGCTTAGTATATTAAGCCTGAAATCAAAATGGCCCCATACATTAAAGTCTATTTCACATTCTTAAGAAATACACTCCTGGTATGGGTAGTTCACCTTGGCAGCTCTTCACCACATAGCGATGAAGTGTTCTTGGCTTGTATTGCGATTATATATTGTGGCATTGTTTATCATCTCCTAAGGCTCTGTAGGCTAACTGGTTGATTTATCACTTGAGGTCTACCATATAGTAGCAGCCAGAAATCCACTGGGGTTACAGATATCTAAAGGATTAACTGGGTTTGACATCCAAGATGACTATCTCACATTAATGGATGAAGGCTATTGACTGGCAGCTCAGCTGGGTCTCTCCACCTTGGTGCCTGCATGTAGCCTCCCCATGTGTTTTAGGCTTCTCAAAACATTGAGTTTGGAGATATCCAAAGGTAGTGCCCAAGAACATGTGTTCCAAGAGATAGAAGAATTTGCCGGCCACTTAGGGCCTGGGCATGAAGGCTGGTGCCAGGTTATTCCCACCATACCATGTTGTTCAAAGCAATCATGGAATGTCTACATCATGATCATAGGAGTATCAGAAATTTTAACCATCTTTAAAGTACACTACTGCCTGATTAAATCTTAAGAAATTGCAACGTCCACTTTACTGTTCTATAGCTACTCACTGGGAGACAGTCATTCTAGCCTGGTCCCTGGATAATCTACTACTAAACCTGTTTATTCAGGTATCAGAATTGTACCTGCTTTTGAAGTTCATAACTCCTGACAACCCTATTATTATGAAGTCTTAAAGCCCCCTTGTCTCAAACACCAGCCCTATTCCTGCACACCATTTCTCTCCGCAATTTAGCTTCTTGCTTTCGGAACATTTGAGAACTTCTGAATCTTCTACAGGCTTAATTCTAGCTACATATATCATAAGATATATCTTAGGCCCTGTCTACCAACATGCTCTGCCAAATGTTCTATCACTTTTAAAACTTTTGAGACATGGTGCTTCTTTAATGATCTGCTAGTTTTCTTAGGTTCTATGTTGGGAAAAATAGGATAAGTCCTTCTCTTCTGGAATTTCCCTCACCCCCAAATCTTACTGAGTATTTCTGCCACCTCTAATGTTGAGGGGTAGGAGACATGCAGGAGTACATGCCAAAGTTTAATTTCTCTCACTTTTTCCTTGGCTTCCCCTCTCATCTCCAGAAGGCCTTTCTACTTCCGCTTCCTGTTTGTTGGGAGTATCCCACAAATCCATTCCTTTATGTTATACCTAATAGTAAAAAATAATCCAGTTTTATTAGAGCTAATTTTTTATATGTAAAAGGAAATATTGATAAATTAGAAAGAAAAAACACTTTTCTTTCTCAACAAAGTCTAAGTTTCAGAATATCTTTTCACTACGGATCAAATTCAGCTCTATTTGTTCTAGTTGACAAACTATCATGTGCAGGCCAAATCAAGCCTATTTTTGTAGAGTCCATGAGCTCATAACTGATTATACATTTTAAAAAGTATTGTTAAATAAAACAAATGCAAAGATGATATTCGGCACACAAAGATGAAAATGTTTAGTATGGTCAGCTACAGAAAATAGCTTGCGAATCCTTATTCTATATGGTATCTTCCTTCCTTCAGAAGTGATTGATGCTTTTGCTTAAAGGCTTGGCGAGACGCAGTGAAACTTGCTACTTCAGTTTAACTGTATTAGTTTAACATTTTTTTAAAATCCCAATTTTATGTGTAAGAAGAGGTTTATTTCAATATCTAACAAATATTTAGTGTTCAATAAATGTTAATTTTCTTTCCATTCCTCTTCTCCTCAATAAGGATAAAAAAAGAATAAAGGTATGTGATTCAGCCAGAAAAATTAAACACTGGTATTTTAGATATTTAAAAGGCATTTAAAATGGAATTAAAATTACTAAAAGGAATTTGGGGCAAAGGAGAATGTGGTAAATTTGTTTGCAGACAAGTTGAGATTGATGTGTCCTTGTAAAGGTGCCAGGGAGTTATTTGGAAATACGATTGTAATTTGAAGAAATGACCGGGTATTGAATAGACAAATGTGCTTATCATTTGGGAAAATATGTGACAAGCGGCATCACTAAAGTATAGAGATATATTCTGGAAAAGATATCAGAAATGAAGAAATCTGAATGCTGGAGACCATCAGCAATTTAAGAGTGAAGAGAAAGAGTCATAGGATGGTCAGCCACAGGCAGCAACAAAACTAAGAACAAGTGTTTCTGGATGCTAGGGGAATAATTGATGAGGAAGCTCACCAAAAGAAGTTAAGCAGTTTCCCCAAGATTTCCCAGCCTGATAATCAGAGTCTGTATTTCAAATATCAAAACTAATACTTTTGGGAGGGGAGGGGAGGGGAGGGCAAGGGAAGGGAGGGCAAGGGAAGGGAAGGGAGAGGGAAGGGAAGGGAGAGGGAAGGGAAGGGAGAGGGAAGGGAAGGGAGAGGGAAGGGAAGGGAGACCGAAGGGAAGGGAGACCGAAGGGAAGGGAGACCGAAGGGAAGGGAGACCGAAGGGAAGGGGAAAAAAAGAGAAATAAACGAAAGAAAAGGAAAGGAAAAGGAAGGGAAGGGAAGGGAAGGAAAGGAAAAGGGGAGGAAAGGAAAGGGAAAAGGAATAGAAAGAAAAAGATGTCCACAGAACCTGTCTCAAATTAAAGAAAAAGGGAGAGAGAAAAGAAAAGAAAGAATAAAGGAAAAGAAAAGCCCACCACAGGTCTGGTTCATTTCTAGTCTCCAGGGGAAAATGTTTTCTTGCTTTTTCAACTTCTAGAGACCGCCTGCACTCCTTGGCTCACTTCCATTTTCAAAGCCAGTGGCATCCAGTTGGGTCTCACAGGGCATCACTGGGATACTGACACTTCTGATTCCCTCTTCCACGGTTTCAGGAAACTCGTGATTACATTGGGCTCATCCAGATTATCAAAAATAATCTTCCTATTTTAAGGTCAGCTGATTAGCAATCTTAATTCCATCAGAAACCTTAATTCTCCTTTGCCATATAAGGTGACATATTCACAGGATCACAGGATAAGAATGGAGACATCTTTGGGGCCAACTATTCTTTCTACCACATTACTCCACTACAAATTGTCATCCACTCCTTAACCATTCCATCTCAAAACCCAAGAGCCAATTTTGTTTTAAATTCCATCTTCTTCTTTTATTCGTTAATTCTGAATTTAACTTATAGAGAGAGTAACTTCAGGTTTCAATATATGATTTTTATTTTTTTTTAAATGAATAAGCTATGTCTGCTTACTTGATTTAATATGCTACTTGCTTTTCTTACTTTATCTTCATGCCTGAACTAAAATTACTGTTCTTCCTCAAATATTCTTTACCTTTTATCAGTTTCCTTTTATTTTATACACACCTTGCCACCTGAATTTTTCTTCACACTCAGCCCAGCGACATATTCTTAAGTACTTTCCACTTCAACATTTACAGTGTACCCTACAAAAGGTTTACACTCTGTGTGCACACTGCACATGAGCTGTCGAAACTGAGACAGACCTTACTGCTTTTCGGACTTTCCTGCCAATAGTTCTTCTTTTAAACGTGTATAAGAACTCAAACATCTCTTCTTTTTCTTAGTGTTTCCTATGTCCAGATACCTCTCCCAGTAGCTTGTTCCTAACTTACAGGGGAGCGGTAAAGTTGGAAACACCATTTTTTCATGCTACTTCCCTGTCGGGTTCTGTAGAGGTTTTCCTTAACTTTGTAAACTGAGCCGACATTGAATCTTCTAAGTCCAAGCCCATACTTAATAATCAGGAGCCACTCTGCCTATCAGTTATCTCTGTGACTCCTACAGAGTTGCATTCTACTACAGATAACCCATATCGACACCTACTGATCATATCGCGCTCATTTCAACACTTAAGGCTTTTGTTTCTCCTCTAATTCCTTGCCTGCTGTGGCTTTACTACTTCTGTTCTTGTCACAAGAAAAAGAACAAGATGTGATATCAATCACACCTTGGTACTTCATACCCAGGATATTTTTCACTCAGTGATGTAGTTTTTACTTTTAAACTTTCCATAGAACTTATTGTCATAAAAGTTGTCATTTATAGTCATTACCCTCCAGCACATTACATGATACCAGTGGTAAGAAAACAAGCCATAACAAACCATACATTTAAAAACAGCTTGTCAGTGGTCAGTGGTTAGGAGCAGAGAAGAGGAAGACACTATGCCTTATATATGCATAAGAAATACAATCGTATTCCAATTTCAGGAAATGTTTAAAAATTAGAATCAAATATAGTATTTTGACAATGAATTTTATTATTTGATCTTCTAATCATTAATTATATATAATTTTAGGCATAGAAACTATATATTTGACTTTGGCTTTTCCAAAGGTAGGTCATGCCTTTATACCTATGCTAAATTTGAACTTTTACACAAGTTCAGCACCTACTAATTTCCAATCATATATTCAATTTAGTTGACTAGAACTGAACAATTTATTGGAAGTTTTTCAAATTTAGTACTCATGGTAGAACAACAATGTTCTAAAATAATACAAAATTTAAACTTCAGGCACATCACAGCCAAAACATGTTTACATCCAAAAACAATTTTTACTGATAAACAACTCCTAGCCAAAAGCAATTTACATCCCAAAATACTTTCTACTGATGAGACAGTTAAAAACTGTAATGAAATTTTGCCACCTTAGTAGAAAAAAAATAAGGCACTAATAAACACAGAGAAAACAAATTGAATTAACAAAGCCAATGCCTATTTTAATAAATGACAAGCAAGACAGTAAAAAGTATCAACTCCAATATCTAAATTAGAGTGTACAGAGTAAGTGAGCCATTTAATCTTCTTTATGGCTCTGTGGCCCAGTTTTACCAATGATGTCATGCTTTTATTGAAAAAAAGTCAATCGCCGTCACATCTGCTTAATTCTCAGAACCAAATGACTTGAGAACATTTCCAACTCTGAGGTTTTAGACCACTGTTGATCTTACTAAATCTTAAAGAAAAGCGATAAGTGCAATCACATAAAGGAGGAACATGAAAGGCAGCAAGAGGTTCTCTTTGGAACTACACTTTGTGCTTGTAACTTTTACTTCTTCCAAGTACAGATTAAGCATTCCTCATCCAAAAATCTGAAATACTCCAAAATCTCAAACTTTTTGAGCAGCACCATGATGCTCAAAGGGAATACTCACTGAACATTTTGAATCAGTACATATCCTGAGATTAAAAAAAAAATGAAATCCAACGTATTTCTGGTCCCAAGCATTTTGAATAAGGAATACTCAACCTTACCAACCTGTTCCAACAATGTAGGAGCTCTCAACCTGTATCAACAATGGTAGCATTTCAAAGCACTGAGGGGTTGGTGTGAAATAACACACTCTCCAGAAAAATAATCTTATATTCTAACTTTTGAGAATTAAAAATGCCATAGTGTCTCATGTTGCAGTGTCAGTAAGTCATTGAGGACGTAATAATGCTATAAGCAACAATGTTTCTCAGCTTGAGATTTAAAAAACAAAAAACAAACTCAAAGGAAGATGTTTTATGTGTAATAATTCTTCCGATGTTAAGTGTGTGCATATGAACTATACAAATGAGGCACCGGGAAGCATATCAGTTTTCAAAGGATGAGATTTCTACAATCCTGCACACTACAAAAATTATTACACATACACATAGAGGCTATGCGAGATAATTAAAACCAGAGTTCATACATGTATTGTACAAACATCATTATTTCAGACAAATTTTATGATGGTTGACACCCTGGTTTCTAGTAACCAGGGTTACTGGAAAAGGGTGGAAGGGAAAACTGCCATCTAAGAATCACCTCAAATTCTACACTGTGCTGACGGATTCCAACAGTACATGGAACCGAATATCTCTACTGTGTACAGCCATGATAGATTGGAAGTGATTTCTCACTTAATCGGAGATCACCTGAAATACTGTTTTTCTGGCACCATATAAAGACAATGATATCAATATTTCCATTTTGTTTTTCTTTTTGCCAAAATAACCTATCTTTGTTTCTTGATTCAAGCCAAGTGGCTAGTGCCAGACTTGCTGGCCCCCACTTACATTAAATAGGGTAAAATTGAAGACAACTGAGTATGAAAGAAAGGATGCTAGAGGTTAGAATATGTCAATAAATTTGTCCAAAGAATTAAAAGATAGTTAGAAAGTTTACCTGGCTATCTCTAATTTTCAAGAGAAGTTAAAAGAAGAAAGGCTGCTTTAGCAGTGACACTTCAAAAAACACTGAGATAGCTTTAGATTTTTAAACCTTGATAAGCTTATTTAATTCTTTTGGTCTCTGCTTATTGCTACTAGTGAAATCCATCCAAAAAAGAAACAACAACAACAACAAACTCCAAAACTATGTTTATTCTTACTTAGCTACTTTTTGAGAAGGAGAAGATTTTACACTATTTGGTACTAGACCTTGCAAGTAAAAGCAATGAAATAAAAAATGAGATAAATAGTTGTGCTATAGGAAGAGGCCAAAGTAGATGAATAATTCCTGTAGTAGAAAACAAAAAAGACTAAGTAGTACCTGAAGAAGCCACCTCTATACTCAGAAGTAATTTTGGAGGAATATTTGCAGGAAGACATCTCTTAGATAAATCCAGACACATCTCAATACAGCTTTAAAAGGTGGAGAGGTCGTGAAGATCACAAGAAGGAAGCTGAAGGAAGAGCCCCTGAAGTGTCACACTCTGCTGGCTCCTACCCATCCTTCTTGGGGGAACAGACAACACAGTTCTTAAGGGGCAACCACATCAGTGCAAACCTTAGTATTGCATTTTTAAAATATTGATTCCAAGGCCTCCACCTAAATACACCTCTGGGGAAGAGACTCAGCAATCTCTATGTTGGTAATCAGCTAGTTTTGAAACCCTTGTTTTATATGTAATCAACTCTCAATTACTTGGACTAGTATTTCTCATTCTTGGCTGTACATTAAGATCATCTGGGACCTTTTAAAATGTGCAAATGCCCGGGGCCTACCATAAACAGCTTAAATCAGAAAACCTGGTAGTAGAACCCAGGAATTTGTGTTTCAGTGTTTAAACGCAAAACAAAATGTGGTGAAACAAAATACACCTCAGGTGATTTAATTCAGCCAGGGTTTGAGAATTTCAAAAAGAAAAGGAAAAGAGAAGACACGAAGGAGAAAATAAACTGATATTGATAAATGTGAGATGCTATAGATTATAATTTATACCCCAATTTCAAAACTAAAAAAAATTTATTAAATGTACCTTTAAATTTTTTTCATGCATGTTTATATATATTTATGGGGCTCATGTGAAAACTTTTTAAATACACAGGATGTGTTATAATCAAATCAGGATATTTAAGGTATTCATCACCCAAGTATTAAATAAATGTTTTTAAAAACAATGTCTTACAGTTAATAAAATATAATTATGGTGTTAGATCCAATTTTAAGGTATTCATCACCCAAGTATTAAATGTTTTTAAAAAGAATGTCTTACAATAAAATTACGGTGTTAGATCCCATTTTATGTTTTTGTTTAGCACGGTATATCATTTAAAATTATTGCATACAAGATTTTTATACCCTTTAAAATGTAGTATTATGTATAATATTTATATTATACTTTTGGGAGATAAAAATCAAGAAGTAAAAGAATGTAGAGCTGTCACAAGAAATATTATAATCTATTTTTGCCTCAACTAGAAATCAAAAATGAGATTTTCTGAGTTGAAAGCCTCTGAAAATACTATTACACTTAGTAGACTGTTGTAAACTATTGAGAAAAAAATTGAGCTCTCAACATCCATTGAGACTTCACATCTGTTCCTAACCATGAACCAAGATGATAACTCTACTACCTACACATGTCACGTCTATTCACCTAGATGATTCTAACATTTCCTCAGCTGACTAAACTTTAGACAGGCTTCTTCCTGACTATAGGCCCCTGACTTCCCTTCTCTTAGAGCATTTACTTCAGAAAACTTGCAGCTGTAAATTCTTTTTCTTCCTCTTTAATATGTTAATCTTCTACAACCCAGGAATATCTTTCCCAAGGACCTGGGAGCCATCCCTTTGAAACGTAATCATCAATAAAAATGGTGCCCTAGTCACAGTCTATGGCAGGCTCCGTGCCTAACTTCCATAAGCACCAATTAGCAAACACAGATGGCCTAATCACATTGACCAACCTCTTTACTGACTTTTTCCAGTACTTTTCTACTAGCTAACCCCAGTGCTTTAAAAAATCTCTTGCCTTTTGTTTGAGAATTTGAGTTGAATTGCTCTCCTACTGTAATAGTTTTAACCCCTATTGAAATATTCTAGAATAAAATTGTTCTTGCCCATTTAATGCTAATAGATGCAATTTTTCTTTTACACTACTTCTTTTTGGTGTAAAGAGACTCTTGAAATGTTCATCATGTCTACGTATCTTTCAATAGACTTAACACTCAAGAAACTATCACCTATAAAAGTAAAACCTAGAAGACATTGGATTATTCTCTGTACCTGTTTCCATCTGTTGCTCTCTATTAACTTGTTATGTGAACTCTTTGAGACGTTAGGTTAATTCCTTATACGTGCAGAATCAAATGTTGTGAAATGAACTGTTTAGTATGAAAATTTTCCTTTTAATTCAACATCTTTGCATGAAAAAAAATTTAAAGAGCAGAGATACAATTTCCTTCTCCAGAGTGTGGTAACACAAATGTCAATAAACCATTCTTAGCTCAGCGAGAAGAAAAGCCTCCCTTCTCTCTGTCACTTCTCCCACTTGCACCTCTCTCCTCTGTAATCTGCTGTTACAGAGATATCTTCCCATTAGTAAAACAAAGTGAAATAAACAAATTCTATAATTAAAAGGTACTCCAAAATATATAGCAATAATTATAAATAATCAGAACACCACCAAGCAAAAGCTAATATTCTTTGGTAATTATGAGGTACTTGGCTATAGAGTTTTATTTCTCTGGCTAACTTTATATATTTAAATACAAACAACTTTGAGTTAAAATCTGTTTATGAACTATATTTCCTTGAAAATTTTTGCTTTTTTTCCCTTCTTCAAGAAGTAGCTAACATTTGATCCTTGTTTCATTGCGTTTTGCACTTAAATTATGTGATTCAAACCTTTTCCTAGGTAACTTTGGAAATGTGTATTTTAGAAAAAAATACACCAAATTTTATATTTATTCTTGTGTAAAGAATATTCTCTCATCACTGTAAAATAAAATGAAACAAAAAAACTGAGTTTTAAACTCTGAAATGCAGATTTTATGATAATGTTTATTTTTTGAAAACTAAATGGGGCTCATAGGTATGTTATTTTTTCTAGAGTTTTTCTGCTTTGCCCTAAAAATAATTTCTGGTATAAATCCATACCAAGACCTTAGAGGGAATAAAAATACTCCTGAAATGCACAATAAAATTTAATGACACCCCAGAATGTCTCCAGATAATAAGGCAATTACAAATGCACACAGTCTCCATGATTCCATTTCTAAGGGATTATATAGTGCATGTCTGTCATTCCTAGGCAGAAAAATAGTAACCCTCATGGGATGCTAGAATATATACACATAGTCATGAGGATAATCATCCTTGCCCTAAGGAAGTACAGATATCAAGCAAACATAAATAAATATGCAATTACAAACTCTGGTAAGTGCTGAGGCTAACTCCAAACTAAAGGAAAACTCTCAGGAATTTCATCTTCTGCTGTTATTCTAAATAAACTGAGAATTGCATGCAAGCAAATAAAACAAGCCCCTGCTACTCATGGTATTCAAAGTATATATAAAGTCTATTTCCTCTTGACAAGTAGTTTAAATATGCCACACATGATACTAGAAAGAATGGGATGAATATAAAGCTGCTAATAATCTCTGTATTTGCCCAGATATATTTTCAGAAAGTCTACTCTTTAATTACAAAGGACTATATAGCTCTTATTATGGAATTCTTCTGTCACGTAACGATGGAAATGAATTTAGATGGCTTTTTATTTTATATCATAGGGTGAAAATTCAATAATCAGTTGCATTCATTTTTGCACTGAATAAATATTTATCAATGTTCCCTTTGTCAGGTGATATTCCTGAGGTTGGAGAACAAAACAGTAGCCTCGCCTTGTCAGGGATACCGATTAGTTGTAAAGATAGCTATTAAACTAATATACAAACATACATAGTTACAAACTATGGTAGGAAAAGAACAAGGCACTGCAAGAGGGAATGATTCAGAAAAACTCATTAATTTGGGGTGATGGTAATTTTAGTACAAAAAAATAGAAATTTAACAAGGTTCAACGCTTGAGATTCTGCCCAAAGTTCTCTTAAACCAAAACTCTTGGTCAGCAATTATGCCATAACCAAAATGTCAGAATTCCTACCAAGGACCTTGGTTTGCAGAGTATCATCTATATCAGGAATTTTCTTTTCAAAATTTTTAAAACATATTTTAATGTGCAGAACCTCAAATTTTTCATTGTTACTAAGTCAAAAGACAAATGACAGTTCATGTGATTCTCTGTAATACTAGTTTTCCTAATAGAGAGGGTTCCTACAAATCCTTTTTTTAATCAAAGCATCCCTCTTTTCTTCCCTTGTTTAGTACTCTCCAGTGTCTATTGTTCCCATAGTTTTTGTCTACGTGTATTTAATATTTAGCTCCCACTTATAAAACAGAACATGCAGTATTTGGTTTCCTGTTCTCGTGTTAAGATAATAACCTTCATCCATGTCGCTACAAAGGACATATATTAGTCTATTCTCACACTACTATGAAGAAATACCTGAGACTGGGTAATTTATAAAGAGAAGAGGTTTAATTGACTCACAGTTCTGCGTTACTCAGGGAGCCTCAGGAAACTTAAAATCATGATGGAAGGCAAAGGAGAAGCAGGCACCTTCTTCACAGGGTGGCAGGATGGAGTGAGGGCAAGCAGGGGAAATACCTGATGCTTATAAAACTATCAAATCTAGCGAGACTCACTCATTAGCACCAGAACAGCTTGTGGAAAGCCACACCCATGAATCAATTATCTCAACCTGGTCCCACCCTAGACACATGGGGATTATGGGCATTAGAATTCAAAGTGGGATTTGAGTGGAAGCACAGAGCCAAGCCATATCAAGACATAATTTTCTTATTTTTTTATGGCTGCATAGTATTCCATGGTGTGTATGTAGCACATTTTCTTTTTCAGTCCACCACTGATAAACACCTAAATTGATTTCATGTCTTTGCTGCTGGGATTAACGCTACTGTGAGTATGCGAGTGCTTGTGTCTTCTTGGTAGAATGATTTGTTTTCTTATGGATGTATAACTAGTAATGGGATTGCTGGGTCAAAATGGTAGTTCTCTTTTAAGTTTTTTGAGAAATCTCCAAACTGCTTTCCACACTGGCTGAATTAGTTTGCATTCCCATCAACAACGTTTAAGTGTTCCCTTTTCTCCACAGCCTTGCGAGCATCTGTTTTTACTTTTTAATAATCACCATTCTGACTGGTGTGAGATGGTATCTCATTGTGGTTTTGATTTTCACTTCTCCGATTATTAGTGATGTTGAGCATTTTCATGTTTGTGGGCTGCTTATACATATTCTTTTGAGAAGTGTCTGTTCATGTCATTTGTCAATTTTGTTAGTGTTTTTAGGACTATTTGGTTTTTGTTTGTTGATTTAAGTTTCTTATAGGTTCTAGATATTTAGACCTTTGTCAAATGCATAATTCACTAATATTTTCTCCCATTCTGTAGGCTGTCTGTTTACTCTGTTGGTAATTTCTTTTGCTGTACAGAAGCAGTTTAGTTTAATTCGGTCTCACTTGACAATTTTTGTTTTATTGCAGTTGCTTTTGAGAACTTATTCATAAATTCTTTGCCAAACTCAATGTAAAGAAAGTTATTTCCTAGATTTTCTTCTAGGAATTTTATTGTTTGAGGTCTTAGATTTAAATATTTAATCCATCTTCAGTTAATTTTTGTATATGGTGAGAGGTAGGGGTCCAGTTTTATTCTTCTGCATATGGCTAGCTAGTTATCCCAGCACCATTTATTGAATAGGGGGTACTTTTCATATTGCTAATTTTGGTTGATTTTGTTGAAATCAGATGGTTGCAGCTTTGTGTGTTTATTTCTGAGTTCTCTATTCTGTTCCATTGGTCTATGTGTCTGTTTTGCAACAGTGCCATGCTGTTTTGGTTCCTGTAAGTTTACATTACACTTTGAAGTCAGATAATGATGTTTCTGACTTTGAGTTTTTTTTTTTTTTTTTGCTTGGGAGTGCTTTGGCTATTTGGGTTTTTTTTTTTTTTTTTTACTTACAAAATGAGTTTTAGAATATATTTTTCCAAGTCTGTGAAAAATGACTTTGGTATTCTGATTGGTGTAGTATTGAACCTGTAAATTGCTCTGGGCATTGTAATAATATTGGTGCTATCAGCATGGAACATTTTCCATTTATTTGTGTCATTTCATTTCTTTCAGCCTATTTTATAGTTCTCCTTGTAGAGATCTTTCACCTCTTGGGTAGATGAATTCTTAGGTATTTCATTTCTTTATGGCTACTGTAAATGATATTCTGTTCTTGATTTAGTTCTAGCTGAAGTGTTATTGGTGTATAAAAATGCTACTGAGTTTTGTACATTGGTTTTGTATGCTGTAACTGAATTTGTCACTTCCAGAAGGCTGTTGGGCAGAGTCTTCATGGTTTTCTGTGTATAGCATGATATCATCAGCAAGGAGAGATAATTTGACTTATTTTCCTATTTGGATGTCTTTTATTCTTTTACCTTGCCTGATTACTCTGCCTAGAACATTTAGTACTGTGTTGAATAGGACTGGTGAGAGTAGGCATCCTTGCCTTGTTCTATTTCCAAAGGAAATGGTTCCAGCTTTTGCTCAGTCAGTGTGAAGTTGGCTGAGGGTTTGTCATAGATGGCTCTTATTATCTGAGGTATGTTCCTTTGATGCCTAGTCTGTTAAGGGTTTTTTAATCTTGAATGATTGTTGGATTTTATTGAAGCCTTTTTCTTTGTCTATTGAGATGAATGTATCACCAATTTTCAACTTCTTTTCTATCTTAGCACTCATGATGGATGATGTTGATTGCTAAGACATTTAGCTTTATTTCTACCAGCATTTGTTTACTTCTTCCCCTGCCTATTCTTTCATTCTCTTTTATAATTTCCTGCACTCTATTACATTGATTGAACTTTTTAATGCTTTTTCCCCTCTACTTGTTCAGAAGTTATATATGGTATCATTTTTATGGTTAACTTTGAATTTTAACATTTACACTTGACTTAACAAACCTAAAATCAATATCTTTCTTATGGAAAACCTTATGAGAAATTTAGAGCACTAAAACTTTAATCAGCATGACAGTATAACCATGGTAGGTACACTTCTTACACTCTACCTGTAATTACTCTCTCATTCAGAAAAGTTTATCAAATGAAAGGAAGAATAAATGATATTGGAGTAACATATTCCACTGTAATTCCTAAAAAAATAAAGTATATTGAAAAACGCAAAAAAAATAAAATTAGGCTAATATTATTACCTGTGGAAATGTATTCTGCCTTCACATACTTTCACTGAATTCCTTAAGCAGATAATTTAGCAATTCACGTATACTAATGAAACTATTCTGGAGTCCCAGAAGACACCAACAGCTTTTGGCATAGAGAAAGAATTCAGACACGTATATGTTCAAGTGTTGACTCTAACACTTATTAGCTGTGTGACCTTCAGGTAATAATTTGAGCTTTCTGAGTTTTAGTTTCTGTAATTTTACCTACCTTTAAGAGTAAAAAAAAAGTCTTAAAAGGTATATTTTAGCTTGCTGCCACTCAGTACAAACAAGAACTATAAAAATCTGAAAAGGAAACATACAGATTTATCTTGTGATGATCAGATGCAATCTGAAAAATATTCACAGTTTGGGGATTATCATTACAAATGAGAATCTATACATTTCACGTACGGTTAGTGGAGAAAGATAGTAAGAATAGGTTTACATCATCACAGGGTCCTAGTATCGTCTATCGACAGGTAAACTCTAGGAACAGACTGGCTTTAGTCTGAGAAAAGAACAAGACAAAAAAAAATTAAAGCGACATGTGCTGCTATCATTTAGCAAAATATACTCAAGAGCTGTCTCATAGAGAACAACAGAAGGTTGCAGGTTCAAAGGGGATATTTAATCAAAATAAATGGCAGTCCATAAAGATAGCAGGTAGGACTCTTTAAGAGATGTTTTGTCAAAGTTCAAATGATTTTGGTCTCATTTAAAATGTGGTGCAACTTGAGGTTTGCCCAGCATGTCACAGAAAAGGAGTCTATGAAGAAAGGTGATCTAGCCCTCTGCCATTTATCACAGCAACTTTAACTGCAAGCTGGTGCTTTCCAATGATGGTTTAGAAAAGGAATTTGAATGGCACCAGTGCAAAGTGCACAACCACTGAAAGATGGATGGGGGAGTAGAGCTCTAGGAAGAAAAAATTTAAAAGACACTATGTCCAAACAGGGAATAGTTGTCACTGAAGATTTTTACACTGGGAAATGTCATGCTCAGATTTGGATTTTAGAAAGACTACTTTGCAATGTAAAAAATGGATTGGAGTGGTGAACAAAGGAGGCAGAGAGACAGAATTAGAAACATGAGGTGATGATTGCCTAAACTACGGCTGTAACAGTGCAACTAGAAAGAAGTGGACAGAAGTGGGTGAGTTTAAGAATCTAAGAAAAGGAACCCTTTGGTGATTAATTGAATTTGGAAAATATGAGATAGAAAGTAAACTTAATTCCTGTTTTTTTTTTCCTTGGACAATTGGATGGAGGATTGTGCTACTTACCTGAGATTGTAAACAAAGTATTTAACAGGTTGGTAGGAAGCAGAGTATGATCGTTTCAACACGGGAAATGTAGACATAACCAATAGGTAGTTGAATACAAGGGTCTGGAACTCAGGAGAGAAATATGGCCCAAAGAGCAATTTTTGCCATGTGTATGGACGGGACCATCTAGAAAGAGGGAAGAAAGCACCTTCTGGGAAAAAAGAGAAACTGAAGAAGGAGCAATCACAGGGATGGGAGAAAAACAAAGATGACTGTGCCATGGAGATGAAATAAATAGTATTTTAAGAAGAAATAAATGATTATGAAGGTTGTGTGTCATGTAAAGCATAACCTAGGGTCTAAAAACATCTTTTAGGCTTAACATATATGGGGTCACTGTTCACGTGACGACTTATGTCAGTGGAACCATGGGGATGTAAGGGAGAGAAATCAAGGGTAGACTACTCTTTAAAAAATCCTGGTAACAAATGAAAATAAGAAAGAAATGTCAGTAGCTTGGAAGAATAGCTAAGGCTGAGGAATAAATTCAATTTATAGTAAGAGAAAAATTTGAGCATGTCAGTAGGCATCAAGAAGTTGGACATGTAAAAGGAAAAGCCATAATTCAGAAGGAATCTATAAGAAGAAAGAGGAAATTCAGAGCTTTAGTATAGGGATGAGTCTTATTAATTCACTTATAGTGTAATCATCATGGTAATTTGTATAATTAACTAACTTTTGGAAATAATATGTACCACATCCTATACAAACATGTCAGACAAGAATACATAAATAACAGAAAAGGAAAGGCCTCTAACTCTTGTGAGAATCCACTTTTCTTCTCCACAGTCTTTATGGCCACTAAGGAAGGTGTTGTCAGCAGTATTTTTCCTGAGTTTCAGAAGAATCATAGATATCTATAAAGTGTTAATGAACAGCAACAACTGGATTAGAGAACAAACAAGTTTGATATCAAGTTAAACATACAGATTTCAGGCTACAAATTAAAAACACTGACCTGGAGAAAATTGCCATCGAGTTATTTTATTGAGGGAAATTTGTTTTCAAATCCAGACAGAAAGGAAATTGTGAAATGAGTATATGTGTTTTTCAATGTGTTTGGTTACCTATTGATGAGCATTTCCATTATCTATCATGGCCATAACAAATTACCCCAACACTTTGTGGCTTCAAATGACAGCACTCAATAATTTGGGTGAAAAATCTGTAATGTGAGCAGGGATCTGGGAGGCAGTTCAGCTCTTCTCTATGCAGCAACAGCTGAGGCAGCTGGACCAAGGTAGGTGGACAACTTAAAAGATGGCAATTTGGTGTTGGCTGTGTGCTGGAAGCCCATCTGGGACTGTCACCTGGAGCCTCAGTTTCTCTGCACATGATCCTCTCTAATGAGGGGACTTGGGTTTTCTCACATCTGAATTCCAAAAGTGAGTGTTCTCAGATAGAAAATGGAAACTGTATGTCTCTGTGGCCTGAGTACAGAAACTGACATACCACTCGGTAATATTCTATTAGTCATTGCAGTCACAGAGCCTTCCCAGATTCAAGGGGAAGGAACAAGGGATATAGACCATGGTCTCTTGATGAGAAGACTGTCAAAAAATAAATAAATCTGAACATTAATCTTTTTTTTCAAATTTCTTCAACAATACGAGATACGGAGGATTCCGTCACTCTGCATCACCACCATTATAAGAAACTATCATTTTGACTTAATACTTTTGGTAACAATATATTAATTTACTAAAGACTGTCATATATAGATTTATCTTTCAAATGGGGGTGAGGTATTTTTAAAAACAAATCTGCCAAAGGCTCATTTAGGAGGGGCAGCTATCTGAAGCACTCTACCAGATGCACAGTTTAATGAATATTTCCCCCCCAGGAAATCCTGATGGGTCTATAGCCCCTCTGTGTGTACATCTGGCTTCATTTGCAGCTTCTCAGGCCCATCTCCAGCATGACTGTTAACTTTAGTGACGCTGCCCGTAGAGCTTATGTCTATTAAGGCCAGCCAATTACATTACTTTGCTAATTGTATTAGAATATTTAACTGAGCAGAGCCTCATGGTGTTTTGACAGACAGACTGTACTACATAAATAAAACTGCTTATTCAAAGTGGCAAATTTGTTTTCAGATTTTCCCTGGAGATGGCAGTTAGCATATGACCCTCTGCTATTATTTTTTAGGATTCACATTCTGCATTTTGTAAATGATTTTGGAGTCCCAAAACAGAAAACAAATTCTTTGCCAAGTATTTCTTTAGCAGAATCGGCAAATCCACGTCCTCCAAATAGCAGGAGGATGGGGATCCTGGTCATGTTTTTATTATCCTGCTCTAATGAACTGAGTCCAAATTTCCAAAATGCGAGTTCTGTGTTTTCGGCTGTAGCCTCTGAGATTTGTAATCCTAGACTGGTGCCAGGGACTTTGTTTTACTATCAGCAAAACACGGGAAACCATATTTTCAAATTCTTCAAGATCTCCCAAAACAATCTGTTACAAAAATGAAAACTATTATTATGACAGGACTTAGCCCACAATTTGTTTATTATGCACAGTAA
The DNA here is from genome assembly GCF_009828535.3 of Hylobates moloch. Lineage (NCBI taxonomy): Eukaryota > Metazoa > Chordata > Mammalia > Primates > Hylobatidae > Hylobates > Hylobates moloch. The sequence continues at coordinate 30,768,262 of NW_026652281.1, forward strand.
TCTCCTTATTTATTCTGATTGAAAGCAATCACAAGTCTGTTCAACATTCAGAGTGGGTGGAAGTAAGCCAAATCCAATCCAAATGCCGAGAGGCACCGGTAAAACTTCAGGGTAAATGCCAGAGTATGAAGGGTGAGGAAGGATGTGGACCTTGAGTATGGAGACAAATTTGATTCCTGTACTAGAATCCAGAATCTAAGACCTTATTCTTCCCCAATAAAAAGGAGATTAGCTTTATCTACTATAGCAAGTGGAGTTTATTTAATACTTTCAAAGAATAGCTGGGGCTATTAAGGTGTGTAGGAGAAAGAAAAAATTTCTATGTACTTCATGCCTCCTCTTCACTGACACTCACCCTAACCTTAAGAACAAGAGACCCTCTCAGCTGTGAATGAATTTTTGGACTCCTATAAAACAGACACAAATGAATGATTCTTTCCAATAATTTTCCAATAGGGTGCTACTTAACCAGTCGAAAATTCGTATACATTTGCTTGATCTTTTTCTGTTTAATTCAAAGTTTATTAAATTCAAGAGTTCATACTCTGTGAGCTATTTCAGGGTATTTTAGGATAAACTCTTGAAGACATATGAACACATTTGCAGGCTGAAATAACGGATAGAGACTATTGAAAAACTGACCTGCTAAAACACTTAAACTAATTATTACTTGCATGAAGCAACTGTTCTTATAGCTGAGTTTGGAGCAACTAAGGCGCAAACACCCGGTTCTATCCATAAAGTCACAAACTGTAATCTCACTTTTCATGATTTCTACATGTATTCCATTTTTCTTAACATTAAAAAAGTATTATATAATATGAAAAGTTATGCCTGTGCCTGTGGAAAAGAAAAGACAACTCTCAAGAATTACTTTAGTGCTATTTTCATTAGGCAGTCAAGGCAGAGAAGAGATAAAGCTAGTGAGGGTCCAATGAGTATTTATTCAGCTTATCAGAAATTGAAGCCATCTAGGTTCAGAAAATATTTTGCAGGGTATCTTTGTTCTGCTTATTCATTTTATGCCTATCTGCTTGGGAGTTGCCTCTAGTCCTCTCCATAAATTCTATAATGGCATGTGATGATATAAAATGTCTAGTCTATATTTGGCATGCCAGTAAACATGAAATAATGCATATTTTTCTTCCTCTATCTAAAATTTTAAAATTATAAACTATAATATTTAAATTACTAAAATACAAAATGTCAGCTCTCATAACCACTCTCATATTATTCTTGATATCTTGCTAATGCGATTACAGAACTCAGTCACATTGCCTCACTCAACTGCAGTGGAGCTTGGAAAATATTTCATTATGCGTCCAGAAGGGAAGAGCGGTTGATTTAAACAACTAGGCATTCTCCACCACAAATGCTATATGGTAGGCTTTAATGTGATGTAATGACAAAAGAATGTATTTTGAGATCACCAGGGCTCAGCTCCTTTTAAATATCTATTTTTTTCCTATCAGACTAAAATTTTCCCTAAAAATAGCTGTTCTTACATGCTTTCATTTACTGTCCTAGTTCCCAAGTGCAACATACCTTATTCCAACTCCGATCTCTCTTGTTCATTAGCCAGCTATAGCATTTTCAACGACTGTTCCATTTAACCTGGGACCACCATTGGCCTAGTGTTAGTGCTTGGAGAACGTTGTGACACCACTGCATTCTAGATAGAACCAACGCTCCCGCCTCTGAGAGCTGGAGCTCAACTCCTCAAATTCTTCACTGAGTAGTGGTAAAAAAAAAAAAACAAAGTCCTAGTGGCCTCTCTCCTATGTTCTGGCTATCATTTGAATCACCATTACTTAAATCTGCCTTTACTTTTGACTTAGTAAGTGACTCTAGTAAGGGACTCCATTCACTTACTAAAGAAGAAATATTGTCACTGAGATGTCGGGGAAATGGTCTCTCTATTCACTAAATGTTACCTATCATTGTAAACATCATAAGGAAGAGGATTCAAAGGATGTTGGTGAGTTTACAATACTAGTTAAGAAAAGCACTAGTTAAGGAACCCCAAGACTGAGTTAGATGGAACGAGATTCAAGATGAAAAGATAAAACAATTTCTTAGAGATCTAGAGAACTGAGAAAGGATTCTCAAGTTCAAGATGAAACAAACAAATTAGGCCAGGCGCAGTGGCTCAAGCCTTTAATCCCAGCACTTTGGGAGGCCGCGGCGGGCGGATCACGAGGTCAGGAGATCGAGACCACAGTGAAACCCTGTCTCTACTAAAAATACAAAAAATTAGCCAGGCGCGGTGGCGGGCGCCAGTAGTCCCAGCTACTCAGGAGGCTGAGGCAAGAGAATGGCGTGAACCCGGGAGACGGAGCTTGCATTGAGCCGAGACCGCCGCCGCACACCCCCGCTGGGGAAAAGAGAGACTTCCTCAAAAAAAAAAAAAGAAACAAATTAGTTTGATAGAATAGTGAAAATAACAAATACCCCGGAAACTGTTAAACTTTCACCAAGATTCTCAGTTGTTAGGACTCATGTTTTTACAGTTGTATTAGAGGCAAAAAAAAAAAAATAAAGATAAATGCACTTATTTTCAGTCCTTCCCATGCCTACCACCTTCTTTATACATGTAACCAATTTATTCTTTGACACATAATTGTACATATTTATCGGCTACATATGCTTTTTCAATACAATGTGGAACGATTAAATCAAGGTAATTGGCATATCTATTACCACAAACATTTATCATTTCTTTGTGTTGAGACATTCCAAATCCTCTGGTTATTTTGAATTATATAACAAATTATTGTGAAACAGTTTACTCTTGAGATTCGAACTGAAGTAAACCTGAAACAATTTTATTTTTTCAAACGTCTTATGCTTGTGATAGTCTTCAGTGGAGTGGAGAAACCCTCCTGTTGATTCTAGTTGAACAAACTGGTATCATTATGGAAACTTAATTTCCTATTATTGTTGGAGTGGTAAGCACACATACTGAGGGAATATTCAACTTGTTTTGAAATAAATCTCCTTTCTGTCTCCTGCCATCAGCTTAAAGAAAAACGGCCTTTGAATAATTGCCTAAAACATGGTATTTACTTCTGAAATTAACAGAAAGGGCCTGTTTCAGGATTCATTTAAATCATTTAACTGCCACAGAAAATACAGAACTCTGAATTACGGCTTTTCTTAAACACACAAAATCTATGGATAAGACCGTGAAGCTTTGCTGTGCAAAGCCCTGCTATCAAATCCTCATAACCCTGTATGCAAATACCATGCTTACAGAGGATCTTCATCTACGATCTAATATCTTCATTTTAAAATGAGCTAAAGGTTCTGAGTTCATTATTCCTATCTCTTTATTCTCATTCAAATTATTATGTTAACATTAATCTATTTATTAGAACACCTTTCAGCTAAGAAAATTAAGGAGCTTTGACAAGCACAAACTAAATCTTCCCTGAAGAGTAGGTTGGCACAAGCTAAGATAGAATGAAAGGTAAGAGAAAAAAACAATGTAGAGGTTAAATTCCTCTGCTCAAGGTCAATCAGGGAAATAGTGTCCACTTTATATCCAACAGGTTAACCCTTTGCAAATAGAAGACTCAAGTGGCCAAATGACACTTACTGCTCAGGCAAGGTGTTTGCAAGGATAAACTTTGAGACAAGAGAACTAGCCTCAAATTGAAGAGTTCCTGACAACAGCAATTTGACAAGCACCTAACTGGATTATCTCTGAAATCCAGTTTATAATTGGTCCACTCAAGTATGTATTTTAGAATAGTTATTGACACATATGATATAGTGCTGAGAATCCTGAAAGTGAATACTGTGATCTGTCCAATCTTGGTAAACAAGAAATTAAGAAAAAATCCAGCACACCTTAAGTCTGCTCAATCCAGAGGAAGTCACCTTTCTTATTCTGGTGTGTCTTGTGTGTCTCTGGCAGTGAAGAAAGATGCCTATCAGAGGGCAGCATATCATACCAGTACTATTTTCATCAACTGAATGTAAGAAATATATATACCTCAATTAGAAAATAACTATAAATCACTTATATTTTTTGTGTGCGTTTAAGGCTTAGTTGTGGAATGTCAATAAACAGATGGGTTAAACAAATTATGGCATAGGAATATTTGGAATGCTCTGCAATACCTGAAAACGTTAGGCAGATTGAGTTCATGAACATGAGAATTCCTGATATATATTTTATTTTAATGCTTATAAAATAAACATGTATTTATGTTTTACCTAAGCAATTAATGCACAATTTGAAAGGCAACATAGCATAGTGTTTAAGACTACAAGCTCTGGAGCAGTATAGCCCATGCTTAAAATCAGGATTACCAATTACTGTATAAATTGGGATAATGTATTTTGTGTGCCTGTTTTTCTTTATATAAAGGGTCAACTGTAATGTCTCATACCTTATATTGTTACAATCAGGATTAAACAATTTAATATAATTGTTTAAAGCCATGCTCAATACATAGAAAGAATAAAAAATACTGGCTATTATGAACTAAATTAGATGAAAATGATGATAAATATAGCATTCAAAAGGAATCTTTAAAACAGGCACACAAAAAAATCAACCAAAAAAAAGATGGTATTACTGGCCTTGACTTAAACTAAGGCAATATTCAACCTCAAAAGACTATAGAGTGATGAATTTAGAACTCTGAGAAGTGAAGTGAATCCCAAGTAGTATATAAAAGCCAGATTGTCATTCAAGTATTAGGAAACACAAATCATAATTCTGAACTAGGAAAGCAAATATAGCACCATAAACTTTACTTATTATATGCTTACAATAAATTCTGTCAAGAATTGAGAAAGGTACAGACATTAAGATACCAAATACCACGTGTTTAGCACTCAGTTCTATCGTATGTCAAATGTTACCATTTTGTCATTTGTTCCCAAATCTACCTCTACTTTTACAGATACAGTGGAAGGCACCTGTTTCTCTTTTCTCATCCCATTCCACATATTCTCTGTTCATGGATGGGCGTTTATATTTGCCTAAATTTGATATTTATATTTATTATGCATGTTTTAATAACTTATTCAGAAAAGTTTTATTAATATATAGATATTGCACATTTAAACTATACATAAAGAGAAAATTGCGATTTTCCTTGATTCAGTTTCTACCAAGCGCCCCCTGTGATAGATATCAAATAAATTAATGAGAATGTATCAAAAGGTACATTTCAATGTAGTCTGTCAAAAATGAGTTTTATTATTCTTGGGCCCTTCTTGGGTACTCTTGTTCAGGTTGAGAATATAAAAAGGTCAAAGGAATGGAGGAAAAAACATTAACAAAAGCATATTTGGAAGCATCCAATCATGATCTCCCATTTAAGGGGAATGAATGCTGTTTCCTTCAGTACAACTCCAGAGAGAAGTACGATGGGATCACTGGGGAAGTCTGAGATGTTTTCCTCGAGTTTGAATTAATAATTGACTATGATCTGATGCATGCCTAAAGAATCTGAAGATAAGGCAGAAAGGAAGACAGAAGAGGGCAGCGTTTAAGAAGTCACTACAGGCCCAATAACACTGAGGAAGACTGGGTAGACATTTTCCATGGGCCAGAATGTCAAGAATTGTTAAGGGTCTGAAACTTTATCCTACTTTCAAGCTAACAAGTTAGACTGTCCCAGTTTTAGAAAGACTGACAGGAGACACAAGGCTGCTGGGTCAGAAACAAAAGATGATTAATTAGTCACAGAAACAGCAGAAGCAATGGCCAGGCATGGTGGCTCAAGCTTGTAATCCCAGCACTTTGGGAGGCCGAGGCAGGTGGATCACCAGAGGTCAGGAGTTTTAGACAGGCCTGGCCAACATGGTAAAATCTCATTTCTACTAAAAATACAAAAATTAGCTGGGCATGGTGGCAGGCACGTGTATTCTCAGATACTCCAAAGGCTGAGGCAGGACCGCTAGAACCCAGGAGGCAGAGGTTGCAGTGAGCCGAGATCACGCCACTTGCACTCCAGCCCGGGCAACAGAAGGAGACTCCGTCTCAAAAAAAAAAAAAAAAAAAAAGAAAGAAAGAAAGAAAAGAGATAGACCTAGCCAGATATTCAACATTTGCACTAGAAATGGAAGCCCAACTTCCCACAGTTATATAAAGTAAACCAAGTGAGACTTGAACACACAGTAGGATGTACTACAGGAGAGGAATCCTGAGCTTAGGAAACACATGTCTTTTATAATGAGCAATAGTAGTTTGTATGATCTTTGCATCAGAGGGAAATATTATCTCTATTATACTGAATAGTAAACAAATCAGTCTTTATTCTAGAGGTAGAAATTTTCCTTTTTTAATTGAGATGGAGTCTCTCACTCTGTCACCCAGACTGGAGTGCAGTGGCACAATCTCAGCTCACTGCAACCTCCTATTCCTGGGTTCAAGCAATTCTCCTGCCTCAGCCTCCCAAGTAGCAGGGATTACAGGCACTCGCGACCATTTCTGGCTAATTTTTATATTTTTAGTAGAGACAGGGTTTCAGCATGTTGGCCAGACTGGTCTGGAACTCCTGACCTCAAGTGATCTGCCCACCCTGGCCTCCCAAAGTGCTGGGATGACAGGTGTGAGCCACTGTGGCTGGCCTGAAATTTTCCATCTACTAAGATTGCTCCCTATACATACATGTTGAAAAGAGAGTCTAGCACAAACGCAGACAGTGCCTCTGCCCAAAAGACATAGAATTAGAAAAGATTCATGGAGAATTGTTTCCCAACACAGATATAGAGGACTTGAGTGACAAAGCCATCCTGGGGCCATTTTATGTCCAGGTAAAAGAAGAACATCTGGAAATAAAAATGGTTGGTTAACGATTGAACACCAGGAGCTGAGGTGGGAAGCTATCAGCAAAAGGGAGGGTATAATGTTGTTCACAGGAGTTGAAGGCCAAGGGAACCCAGAATTTTTTTATAAAAACAACGGATTTTCTGGTCTCTAAAGATGTCATAAAAGAGATGGCATTTAAATTCGGAATCATTTAATCAGAGATTGAAGGTATGAAGGCATTCAGTTGGAAGACAGTATAAAGAACACAAATAGAAAATAAATCAAAAGTATTCAGGAGATAGGAGTCTAATGTTGCTGAAAGGCAACTGTAATAATTTATTTTGGTGACTTACTGTTCATTCCTTAAAATGCTGCATTTTTGTTTCTCTCACTGGTTACGTAGTCACTAGCAAATGGACAGCAATGCTGCCTTCAGTTGATGGATGTAATACTCATTTCATTGAGGGAAGAGGAATAGGATCCGAAAAGAACTAAGCTAAATACAATCCACAACTACAAAGACAGTTAACATTTCCATTGCCTAAAAGAAAAAGCCTCGAATATAAACCTACTTGGGGTTTCAAAAATTGGCACAAGACCAAGAAAGAGAAGAAATTTGAAAGCAAAGTTTTCATAAAAACGAGGCAAATTATAGATTATTTTATTATTGCTTTAGGTTCTAGAAGACTGTAATTGTGAATTTCCTTCAGTTGCTTTCTGTCCCTTATTCATAACTATTCAAATGCAACTTATTTTCATGAATGATAATATATTCCAATCTAACGTAACATGTCTTGCTCTGACATTTACAAACACACAGCTGCGGGAACAGATAAATCCGGCACAATGTTTATTTTCTAAGTGTGTGAAAGGAAATGGGATGCTTCTGCTTAATAAACCTCATATAGCATTAAACATTTAAACATCGTAAGAAATCTGTCCCTAAGAGAAAAAAGCATAATCTGAAATGTCCATTTCATTATCTAACATTATGTTATATTAGTGTCTCATGCAACATAACATATGCAGTAGCTTAGAATCAGGTAACATTAAATTGTATTTTCTTCAATTCACATATTTGGAAAATGAGAAAAGGACTCCTAATATATGCATAACATTCAAAACTTCTATTAAAAACTCAGATAAAGAATGAAATAATTTGGCGGTTATCAAATAGTCGAAGAAAGACTTGATTATCATATTTGCCTTTTAAAAATGTAACTATTAGATATTTCCAGTGATAAACCACCCCTGAAGTTAAAAAATCTCCTGAAGATTACATTAAACAGCCAGCGACTTTCTCCACTACGTTTTTCATTCTTTCTACACCCAATTTTCATCATTTCCAATTTCACCATTTCCACTGCACACACAACTAAAGCCTTGACTTTGCCTTAGCAAATGACAAATATATAGCGAGGAACACATTCACTCAAGGAACGAAAGACACCACACACAAAACAGCTGTTTTTGTTTTTTTGTTTTGTTGTGTTTTGTTGTTTTTAATGTGTAATTAAAACACAGCTCCTCCCTAGGCTTACCTTAACAGTGCATGCACTCATTCCTGGCTATCTCTGAGAATATATTACTTAAAGATCAATTGCTTTCAAAAAGAGGTAGGCAGACAATTTTGTCTCCTAGGGGACTTCAGGCAATGCCTGGAGACATTTTTGATTGTCATCACTTTGGGATAAGGATTGCTGCTGGCGCCTAGTGGGTAGAACCCAGGGATGCTACTAGATATTCTATAACACACAGGACAGCCCCCAACAACAAAGAATTATCAGGCCCAAAATGTCAATAGTGCTAAGGTTTTGAAGACTTGACCTAGATTAACATGTCAATGCCACATTATCCCGAACTTTTCTTCACATCTTTCCTTTGAGAAGATTTTTGCATCCTGTAATACAATTTTCTTCTAAAGCACAGTTGCCTATGCTTGTAATAGTCAACTATTTCATGTCAACTAATTTATGTCAACTATTCAAACTCCTGTAACTTGTTTTTACATACAAGTTGTCTTTCTTTATTCATTATCTCCAGTTTTATGTAGTGCAAAGAGATTACACTGATGGTCCCTACATTTGCTAACCATGTAACCAGCTATATTAGTCTGCTTGGGCTGCCATAACAAAATAACACAGATAGTCTGGCTTAAACAACAGAAATATTTTCTCATAGCTCTGGAGGCTAGAAGTCCATGCTTGATGTGTTGACCAACTCAGTTTCTGGTGAGGGTCCTCCTCATGGTTTGTTAATAAATGTCTTCACTGTATCCTCATGTGGCCTGCCTTCCTCCGTGCTCATGTAGAAGGAACGAAAACTGTGGTAGCTCATCCTCTTAGAGGCCAGTTCTATTGGATTAAGGCATCACCTTTTTGACATCATTTAAACTTAATTACCTCCATAATGGCCCTATCTTCAAATACAGTCATTTTGGGGATTAGGCTTCAACATATGGATTTCGGCAAGGGACAGAATTCAGTCCACAAAACCAACCTGTGTGGTCTGTAGCAGCTTACCTATTTCTTTCCAGAATATTCCATGAACAACAACAACAAACAACCCTGGGAAGGTGATGACACCTGTGACTGACCATTTTCTGAGCTTACGTACATTCTACTCTGGAGGATGTTATTAAAAACCTCTCTGTTTGTTAAACTCTCAGGTGAAATTTATGATATGCCTATGTAGAGTCACACTATTTCATCTTACCAAAGAATGCCTAAAGAATAAAAAAAAAATCAGGAAATTAACAGTGGGACATTCACGTTCAAGGGGTTTCAGTAGCACTTATTCTGGGAAGAAATACAACAGTTAACTACCTAGATTTCTCCCAAACTCTTTTTTTTTATTCCTGAATCTGTCTGGATGCTTACCCTAGCTTGTGACAGCTGTCACTTACCTGATGTAGTGAACACTGTGCTGTGTTCAGGCCCCCTTTCCAGGAGTCCCAAGATTGTTGCCTACAGTGTAGAAAGTGCTCTCAGCTAAGCCTTCGATGCCCAAGCCCACTCAGAGACTCCACGGCCAATGTCATGGTGCCGCCTTGGAGCAGCCTTCATAGAAGGACTGTTCAAGTGGATTAGTCTGATCCCAAATCTGGGCAACTTGGAGGGGAAATCCAAGCATCAGGCTCCTCAGGAAGGAGGCTGAGGTTTTGGTATTCCTGCATTGGAGCCCAGCTTCTTCCTCCACATGATCCACCTTCATTCCCTTCCTGGGACATTTCCTAATAAACTTTATGCATACTAAACTTTATTTCAGAGCCTGTGTCTCTGGGAACTCACCTGAAGCATCAGATTTGTTAGATTGCCTCACCCTTATACTGTAAGGAGCATGTATTTTGTACAATAGTACCTATTATATATAAAAATAGGGAGTACTCATGACAGTGAAGATTAAATTGGGATTTAGACCTTCATTGTTAAATAAAATGTGTTCAGCCCAAATAAATGCTTTCATTTCTTCCTATGTGCTAAGGATTTTAATAGAAGGCTATATTTATTCCCCTTCCTAACACAGATTCAATGTGCTGATGATTATTTGCTTGTTGGATACAAATGTGGAAGGGTATAATTTTCTAACAGTTATTCTTTTTTTCTCTTTCTATAGTTTTTTTTTTTTGACAGGGCTTAGATTGATGGACTACTAAGCTAATTTATAGGTTCTGCTGTCTGAGATAGGTCTCCATTTCATTATCAGTGCTGTCTCAGGTGGAGAACCGAAATCACTGTGTATTCAATTAGTTATTGAATCTTGACACACCAGGTGCAGGGGTCACTCCACAAAGCAGTTGCTTTTGAGTAAGAAAACACATTCAGAAAGGGGTTTAAAGAAACTTGGCATTGTTGAACCATTTTATGATGGATTACCTGAAAAGGCCCATGTTCAACATCAGAGCTGGGCTGCTTTGACAGTATGTAAGAGGATAAATCAATGTATTTGGCAGTGTTATAAACAAATTAATACGAAAAATGAAGAAAAATTGGGCTTTCAAGAAACTTCCAGAAGTACTCTCTAGATTTAGATAAAACAGCCTCCATGTTGTGAGGTCCTCCATATTTAGAAACAGAATAATTCAGTTTTAAATAATACAGAAACTTCCCGCAACATAGCCCTTGCCCCATCATGTCTTAATTTGACTACTCATTAAAAATTAGCAGGTAAAGGGGGAAATATGCACAAAACCCCAAATATTTAATTATTCAAACTTTAATAATCATGAAAATGTCAAACATACATCATGGGAAATGGGGGGGCCGTTAGGGAGAGGAGAGGAACGTTCTGTTTTTCTTGCCCTTTACTGTCAGAATTAGTGGCTACTGGTAAAGTCTAAATGGACAAAATAGAATGAAACCTATTTCAAAATCCTTCTATCTTCAGTTTTTACAAAAATCCACTTAGCACAGTGCCAGGCTCTGATGAAGTGCTCCGTAAATGTTGATTACAGGAAGGAATCTATGAAGTCCTTGATCCATATTTAAAAGCACAAATTAAACTGACCATCCAGCATAAATCATATTAACTTTGTGGACAAATCCACAGAGCAGGGAAGGTCTATTATAAAACATGGGTCCCTCTAACTCCTTCAGCTGCCATAATCTGCCCTCTGTCAGACAAAACAGGGATAGATGAGGGAGGGAGAGAAGAGCAAGGCAGTTGCTGCTGACTCTACCTCTACCCACCCGCCCCCCTCCATTCTTTCACTCCCACCTGGGGAAACAGGTGAAAATTAGATAAGTCACCTGGTGACACCAGTTTCCATTGTTCTTTTACAAAGAAAGCTAACCACCACTCCATATGCCTGCCTGCTCCAGCAGCTCAATCAACCCCTTGATGTGCTTTGAAGGCCTTGTCACAGGAGCCTGTCATTATCAAGAAACCACTCCTCTGATTGTACAGTCTTTGTGCACATGCTAAGTAAGTGATCTTCTCACCTTCCTTCATTCTCCTGTATCAAAGGAGAGTAATTTTGTTTAGACTTTCTTCTCAAAAGTCATGAATCCCCTTTGGGAAATCTTCAGACCATGTCCACACAGATTGTATTCTCAGGAAAACATAGCGATACCATCCTCTCCTTCTTTCTAGGAACCGTAGTAACTCTTTGCTTTAATTACCATGTGGGAAAACAAAGATGTTTTAAAATATCATTGATGGTTTATTTCTAAAAGTTTATCCCCATCTCTCAGTGATATATATGCATTTCCATGTCTGCAAAATATTTTCTAACTAGGCCACAGTGTCCAGAAACATACGTGTGTAATAGAAGTTAGACTACATTCTGTGCAAATTGTTTTTTTTTCCATTCTACTCGGACCAAAATCACCAAGTAGATTTGACTATTTACCTGTAAATATGTCCCCTCTCCTATTCTTTAGGTTTTCAAAAATTGGTACCTCGTGCTAAAAATTTGCTCCTTTACTTTATGGAAAATGCCTACTTTCTCACTTGCTCCTTTGTGTTCCATCAAAATTTGCACTTACTCCTCCTGTAACATCAAATGTGGGATATTAGACAAAGAAGTTGAGACCATTTTAATACATTAGAATATGCCCCTGAAACCTTACAGTAAAATACTTATTTCCACAATCACCTGTGCGATATTCTAATGTAGTGCATTATTAAAGTATTATTAAAGTCCAAACCAAAGAAATTAACATAATTGTGTGAAAAAACTTTAATTAAAAAATTTTACTTTTGTTCTCTGCTTGTATTATTCAGATAATATCCTTCATCTCAAATTCCCCCAAATCATACATTTGTCCTGTTTTATTTTGTGTCTGAAAAACCTGGTGAGGTATTTTGACATTTTATTTTAGACCTAAAGCACAAAGTTTCATGGCCTGTAACGTCAAATTATTTCCAGACTTTTTAAGATGTCATTCTCTGTAAATGTTCGTATACATAAACGCAAATGGAGTTTTATGGAGGAAGTATTACTTCTCCAAGCTAGCTTCTTACATTTTTTTAAATATACCTCATTTAAAATGCATGTTTTACAAAACTTGTGAGACTAACTTGTAAGACAGAACACACTAGAGGAACTACCATATTTATGAATATAAGTAAAAAATTAAATAATGACAAACTGTTTGAAACATTGAATTCTGGCTAGAAATCTAGATAACCCAAACTTTGAATCTAGTTTGGCTTTCAGATAGGATAAACAATTGTCTCAATTTTCCCAGGATTATTCCATTTTTAAAACTGATATAATCCCAGCACTTTGGGAGGCCGAGGCGGGAGGATCACGAGGCCAGGAGATCGAGACCACGGTGAAACCCCGTCTCTACTAAAAAAATACAAAAAATTAGCCGGGCGTGGTGGCGGGCGCCTGTAGTCCCAGCTACTCGGAGAGGCTGAGGCAGGAGAATGGCGTGAACCCGGGAGGCGGAGCTTGCAGTGAGCCGAGATTGCGCCACTGCACTCCAGCCTGGGTGACAGAGCGAGACTCCGTCTCAAAAAAAAAAAAAAAAAAAAAAAAACTGACAATCTCACATCTTGGGAACCCCTTAATTCTGGGAAAAACTCAGTCCTGGACTGTTGGTCACCTTTTTTCCAGAAGAGCATACAAAATATCACCAACAATGTATACCTTAGGTTTTTAATCACCTACTTTGAGATCACTAGAAGAAAACAATCAATATGGATAAAATAGGCAAACCATTTGAGACCTTCTGTAATAAAATATTGTACAGTTTGATTATTCATAAGTGTCTATGGTAATCAAGGATCTCAGACTTCAACTGGGAGATTATTTGTCACATGTTTTGTGAGTGGATACTGTTTCAATTGGCAGAGCGTGTGTGTGTGTGTGTGTGTGTGTGTGTGTGTGTGTGTGTGTACACATAGACAAAAGCAGGAAAAAGGAATTACAAATTCACAAATTTGAGGAGTGTTTGGGATCTAAACGGTGGCGTGAACACAAATAAATCTGATATTTGGGGGCAGCACTGAAGCCAAGAATGATTTTAAAGTAGAAAGAGCACTTAGTTACAAAACTGAGACCTGTGTAATGTGCACGCTAAATAAAAAGTTTGAATCCTAAATTAAATCTTGGAATGCCTTAAATATTTCTGAATTTATATAACTAGAGTCTACTAAGCAAGACCTGCTGAGCATTTCCAGAATGAAATTCTGTCTTTAAAGAAAAGATATAAATTGTTCTGGTGCCAGGCGGCATGGAGTGGAGCATTAAGGATGGGCCCCCAAGGACCTGGAAATGGAAACAATGGACTGTATATAATTTGGATTAGGGATTTGAGGACAGTTACTCCCAGTTTTCAACAACACTTTTAGATGAGTGTCTGTGGAAAGTTGCTTATAGTTTATTCTGAGCTAACATAGAGATCGCTAATGGAGACCCATTTTAGCTACTAGAGCTAACTGTCTAACAGACTTCTCATAGTTTCCTATTTTGCTATCTATTTTCTAAGGAAAAATTTCATATTTTTTTGTTTTCTCAAACTTCCTACTAATCCCTGCCATCTGCTTTACTAGACAGTTTTGCTTTATATTTTTCAGAAAATGGTGATCAATTCTGTAAATTCTCAACCAACGAAGTTTCCTACAGTAACACACATTTTTCTTCATTCTCTTGTTACAATGAAGGAGGTTCCCCTACTCCCTTCTAAGACCACTCAACAAAATCTGGGGGATCCATCACCTCTCCACAGCTCAGGGAAATCAGACCACCCAATTTCCCTCTCATGCTTTCCTGCTTCCTTCATTAGTATCTTACCATTCTCAAGTTTTTCATTTATGGAAAAAGAGCCCTTCATTCATTATAAATATGTTATCTTTAATAAACCAAGCCTATCACTCTTTCTGTCTCTTCAAAGCAAATGTTTTAAGGTTCCCTTATAAATAAAATAAATTCTGTATTAAACCATATTTTCTGTACTGAGTCAGATATCAGTAACAATGGTAAAAGGAAACACATTCATTTGAAAATTTAGAAGCATACTTCTAAACAGCTATGGACATACATACATAGAAATTTTAGTGAAAATTAGAAAATATTTAAAAGCAAAAAGAAATATTACATGTAAAACGCTGAGATGCAAATAAAACATTAATTTGAAGAATTTTATGGTCTGAGAAGTTTATATTACAATAAAATACTATTATTTGCATATTGAGCAAAGAATAGGTTTCACATAACTCAAAAAGGACACAGAAAATAAACTGGAAGAGCGGATCAGTAGCTGCAACACTAAAAAGATGGCGGAGCAAGAGCAAATAAAAATCCCTTTGGTTCCAGAAAATCTCCCGAAAAAAAGAGGAAAGCTTATCAAGCCCGCAAATCCACCCAGGCAAAGCAGACACTTTTGGCAAAGAAGGAGCAGAGGAAAGAAAAATGGCTCAGGTTTAAGCGACTAGAATTATTCCTACATGATTCCCAGCAACAGAAACGTGACAAGGTGCATCTCAGATGACTAGAAGTGAAATCTCATGCTTTGGAATTGCCAGATAAACATTCCTTGACCTTTGTTGCATGCATCGAAAGAATTGATGGCATGAGTTTACTGGTGCAGAGAACCATTGCAAGACTTCACCTAAAGAAAATTTTTAGTGGTGTCTTTGTAAAAGTCATCCCACCACCCATCCCCACCACACAGAACCTAAAAATGCTGCGAATATTGGAACCTTATGTGACCTGGGGATTTCCAAATCTGAAGTCTGTCTGGTAACTCGTTTTGAAATGTAGACAAGCCAAGGTCAATAATAAGACCATCCCTCTGACAGACAACACAGTGATTGAGGAACACCTGGGGAAGTTTGGTGTCATTTGATTGGAAGACCTCATTCATGAAATTGCCTTCCCAGGAAAGCATTTCCAGGAGATTTCATGGTTCTTGTACCCTTTCCACCTCTCAATGGCCCTTCATGCTACCAAAAATAGAGTGGGCTTCCTCAAGGAGATGGGCACACCTGGCTATCGGGGTGAACACATCAGTCAGCTCATCCGCCAGCTGAACCCAGGTGCCAAACTGCAGTAAATTTTTATTAATTAAATGGAAGCATGTGTTTTTGTTTCCGGGGGGGGGGGGGGGAATTTTTATCAAGTATATTCGGAGAAGATTATTTACTGCTTTATCTTCGAAAACTGGAAAGGAAGGGTCAAAGACAGTACAGTAGCTGGCCAGGCGCAGTGGCTCATGCCTGTAATCCCAGAACTTTGGGAGGCTGAGGTGGGCGGAGCACCTGAGGTCGGGAGTTCAAGACCAGCCTGACCTTGAAGAAACCCTGCCTCTGCTAAAAATACAAAAATTAGCTGGGCATGGTGGCACATGCCTGTAACCCCAGCTACTCAGGAGGCTAAGGCAGGAGAATTGCTTGAACCCAGGAGGCGGAGGTTGCAGTAAGCCGAGATTGCCCCATTGCACTCCATCCTGGGCAACAAGAGCGATACTCCGGAAAAGAACAGAACAGAACAGAACAGTACAGTACAGAACAGTAGCTTATGTTCATGGCAAGCACCTCTCATCACAGTCCAGTTCCAAGGCAACATTCCAGCGTTTTCTATACTGGCTGCCGCCGCATCTGAAATCAGCACATTCCATGGAGGAAGGAGTCCTGCTTTGCTGCATTGTCTATCCCAGGGTTTAATGTTGGTAAATAAGCAACTCTAGCATTTGTACAAGGCTCTCTAAGACTCCTGCAGCAGTTGACCAAGCCCAGGGACGTAAATGAATCTGGAGTTTCCTGGGACCTTGTTTTGAAAAAGACTTGAAATGCACACAGGAAAATGGCATAAAAACAAATGTTCATTTGTCACTGCAAAAATAAAAATAAAAATAAAAAAGTGGAAGAGTGGAAAAATAAAGATAACTAAATGGAACAAAGTAGAAAGCACAGCTATATTAGAGATTAATAGAAACTGATTGTAAGAAAACCTTTAAAATATAAAAATATCAGTAAGATTCATTTAAAAAAGAAAATAAAATACAAAAATCAGGAGCAACTTATGTATCAGCAGATAAATAAATCAGGCTATATTCAGTCAATAGCATACTATTCAGTAATTACAAATGAATTGCTGTTATATCTATCAAGATACATAATTTTCAAAAATGGAATACAGAAGGACACTTTAAAAACTTTCAAAAACATACAAAAAATATGTTTGTACCGATAAACATACTGGTATTCTTAAAACATGGTAAAATCTTAAAACATCCATGAAATAAAAAATCAGGAGTGGTTTCTTCTGCAAAAACAGGAAATAGAATGGAGTTGGTTTGGTCATTTAACATAATCCCAGACTTCTTTGAGGCGTGGTTCACATTTCTTATTCTTTTTTGTTTTTGTTGGGTTGGGCTAATTCAAAGACCTTGTGTGCCAGTACTGAATTTCTTTCTTCTACTTGTTCACTTCTATTGCTGAGACTTTCCAGAGCATTTTGCGTGTTTATAAGTGTGTCCATTGTTTCCTGAAGTTTTCATTTATATTTTATGCTATCTATTTCCTTGAATATTTCTCCCTTCACTTCTATCATTCTTTTTGTATTTCCTTACTTTGGGCTTCACCTTTCTCTGGTGCCTCGCTAATTAGCTTAATAATTGACCTCCTGAATACTTTTTCAGGTAAATCGGGGATTTCTTTTTGGTTTGGCTCCATTGCTGGTGAGATAGTGTGATTTTTTTGGGGGGCGGGTAGCGTGGTTAAAGAACCTTGTTTAGTCATATTACCAGAGTAGGTTTTCGTGTTTCTTTTCATTTGTGTAGGCTCTGTCAGAGGGAAAGTCTAGGGATGAAGGCTGTTGTTCAGATTCTTTTGCCCCACAGGGTGTTCCGTTGATACAGTACTCTCACCCTTTTCCTACGGATGTGGCTTCCTGAGAGCTGAGCTGAAGTGACTGTTATCTCTCTTCTGGATCTAGCCACCCAGCAAGTCTATCAAGGTCCAGGCTGGTATTGGGGGTTTTCTGCCAAGAGTCTTGTGATATGAACCATCTATGGGTCTCTCAGCCGTGGATACCAGCACTTGTTCTGGTGGAGGTGGCAGGGGAGTGAAATGGACTCTGTGAAGGTTCTTACCTTTGGTGGTTTAATGCATGATTTTTGTGCTGGTTGGCCTCCTGCCAGGAAGTGGGGCTTTCCAGAGAGCATCAGCTGTGGTTATAAGAGGAGGAACAGGTGGTGGGCAGGGCCCTACAACTTGCAAGAGTATATACCCTTTGTTACCAGGGTGGGTAGCAAAGGACCATTAGGTGGGGGCAGGGCTAGGCATGTCTGAGCTCGGACTCTCCTTGGGCGAGTTTTGCTATGGCTGCTGTGGGGGTTGGGGGTGAGGTTCCCAGGTCAATGGAGTTACATTCCTAGGAGGATTATGACTGTCTCCATTATGCAGGTTGTCAGGGAACTGGGGGAAAGTCGGCCTCACTTAGCTCTCTTGCAAACCAAAGGGCTGGTCTCACTTTCACCATGCTCCCGGCAACAGCACTGAGTCTGTTTCCAGGCAGTGGGCGAGCAGGACTGAGAACTTGCCCCAGACTACCCACCTCCCAGCAGCAAAATCAAGTATGGCTTTCCTTCTTTCTCCATCTATGGTGTCTGCACACGGAATTCACACTATCTCCTGAGTTCTGGCCAGGAGGCTTCTCTATCAGTTCAAATTGTTACAAAGTTTAGTTGGAGGTTTCCTTCTCTGTGTGGTCTTTTCTCAGCACCTCTAGTTGCCTTCCTGGAGGACCCCGGTGAGACCAGGCAAAAATGAGTTGCTGAGTGGACCCAGCGAGCTCCCAAGGCTTTTCCCGCTGCTTCCTCTACCTCTGTATTGCACTCAGCTTTCTAAGTTGACTCAGCCCCAGGTAAGGTCAGAATCTTCTCCCTTAATCTAGACCTTCAGTTTCCCCAGTGTGGGTTTGTGTTCAGGGAAGGATGATCTCCCTTTCCCACTTCCAGTTTGGGCACTCACAGTATTTGGCGTGTCTCCTGCGTCCTGCAGGAGCAATCCGCTTCCCTCAGGCGGTCCTCTCAGGTATCATGATATATTCCTGCAGTCATTCTGGAACAAAAATTCATGATGCAAGCCTCCACATGTGGCTCTGTCCATCCGAGTCGGAGCTGCAATCTAATCCTGCCTCCCGTCCACCATGATCCTCCGCCTCTTCAATCTCCTCTAATAGTTCTGATGCCCTATTCTTCTGGTTTTCCTCCTTTGTTTGGAACAGACTCTCCCCTCAGTACATGTATTAGTCTATTCTCACACTGTTATAAGAGAATATCTGAAACTGGGTAATTTGTAAGGAAAAGAGGTTTAATTGACTCATGGTTCCACAGGCTGTACAGGAATCATGGCTGTGGAGGTCTCAGGAAACTTACAATCATGATGGAAGGGGAAGGGAAAGTAGACATGTCCTACATGGCTGGAACAGGAGGAATAGAGAGAAGGGGAAAGTGCCTTTAAACAGCCAGATCTCTTGAGAACTCACTATCACAAGAACATCAAGGGGGAAATCCACCCCATGATCCAATCACCTCCCAGCAGACCCCCTCCTCCAACACTGGGAGTTATAATTTGACATGAGATTTTGGCATGACAATTACAATTTGACATAAGATTTGGGCAAATCTTATCAGTACCCTCTCAGGATGACCCCTTTTCTAACTATCAATAAATAATGGCATAACACCAGTACCCTCTCAGGATGACCCCTTTTCTAACTATCAATAAATATTGGCATAACGCCAGTGATTCCTCTTCATCCCTCAAATTTCAATCAAACTCTTTGCCTTGGTTCTGTCATCTATGCCAGCAGTTCTCAATCAGGGGCAATTTTATCCTCCAGGAGGCATTTGAAGATGTCTGAAGATATTTTCCTTACAACTGGAGGGTGCTACAGACTTCTGGAGGAAAAAGACCACTAAACGATACACAGGAACAGCTCACCACATAAAGAATTATCCCGTACAAAATGTCAATAGTGCCAAAGTGAAAAACCATGATCTATGCTCCCTGCTTTAAATATCATATAGGTGAATGACTCCAAATCTTATTTTTCAACTTATATCTTTACCCACAACTGTAGACTTGTATATATATCGACAACTCTGCTAAATGTAATTAAAATAAAAATCTCTCTCTCAATTTACATTAAACATTTTAAAGTTCTTATAATAAATAACAACTCTATGTGTCTGTATTCCAAACTGATATCTTGAGTATAGTTTGTGTCTCCTTTAAATCCCGTCATTCCCCAAATCACATTTTTTTTTCTTATCTAAGATTCCATGTAAACATTGACTTTTTTCCATTCTTCTTAGGAGATACGTTGTTTTAAGCGATCAAATTTGTAGTAATTTGTTACAGCAGAACTAGAAAACTAATATATTCATCTAATTTTATTTTTTGCAGCTTTTGATATAATTTTCTACATTTTTCTTTAAATGCTCTCTTGAGATAATGATGGAGCCATATTATATAACTAACTTTAACATAATTAGTTTTACTCATTCTCTAAAACTAAAGAGGAAAAGTATACTTGAATAGCATAGGCAATTCCACCCACTATTTCACTTCAGAATCAGCAAAAGGTCTTGGTTCCTGCATGTCTCTTTCATGCGTGGGCTATTTGCTTCCCTAAGTGAGTCTAGACTTTTCATAGAAGTACAACATAACAGTAAATGTGAACTCACCAACCACTTAAGCACACAGCAGACATATTCCAATTGGAAAGAAAATTGCCTGTGTTGTGACTATTGAGAGATGGTATGTTGATTCCCAACTGGCATTTTCCCAGTTAATTTTTAAGGAGTTTCTGACAACCTTCAATGGTTTTGGCTTTAGTTACTGAATTTAGAAACAAACTCATGGAGGTGTGAGTCTGATGCTTTAAAACAGCCAACTTTTCCTCAAACATTCTACATCAGCCAGGGTAAATTCGAATGAAAAAGCTAGTTATTCTGACCCAGGGTTATTTTCAGAGGCTTCTTACTACTGAGAGGGAAAAATTCAAGCTCATTTTTATGGAACAAAGTGCTATATAGAATCTTATTTTGGTTTATAACTTCAGCATTGTCTTATCATTTCTCTTTTTCTAGGCACAGAATATTGGCACTATCAAATTAGGAATGTTCTCAAGAAAGCTTAAATCTAACCAGAAATTTAGGATATGTTAAAAGAATTCTAGGACCAAAGACTTAGTTAAGTTTACAAAGACAGCTAGCTGTTGGTGTGTATTTAGTATATTTAGGGAGAATTTAGTGGAAAATAAAATTGAGTGGTAATCTTCCTGTTGTCTTGGAAATGGACCCAATACGAGCCTGTACATCTTTCATTCTAGATCATATCAGAGGCTGGCTGACTCACAATCCGAATCCCCTGTCTACATCCATATAAAGGTGCAACAGTAAAAGAGGAATGAGAGTGAGTATTAGCAGAATCGAATGTGATTTGCGTAGCTGAGGCTTTCCATCCCATAGGGAAAGGGAATGGGTTAAAAGAAGTTGATAGGGTTAGAATTAGTCTCATACACTAGGCAACTGGGCAATGAGGAGGCTTCCAAAGGGCCTTCCAAAGAATTGACACAGGGGACTTTTGGAAACAGCCACCCCAAAGAAATGCTGTGCTTCTGTCCTGCCCAATTCAGTGAAAAGATTTTCTCTTTCCTTTGATGTTTCCTTCCTGCCCCAACGTTGAAGTGGGAGGAAAAGGATTAAAAGAGCTATTCGTACCTAGGTCCCTCCAGCCAAGGTCAAGGCTGAAGGAGAGATGAGATCAGAGGTTTAAAGTGGACCTGACTGTGATTTTAATTAACTGAAAGGGACTAGAAAACTGTGCAGTGATTTAGGAATTGGGAAGGATGATTTGATATACATGCATATATGTTATTTGAAAGAGTGATGGGAGAAAATTCTACTTCAAGTTTAATATCACTTCAAGCTATGATTATTCAATACATGGCTTAACTCCAACTCTGGTATTAAAATATCTAGGAAAAAAATCACTCAGGAGTACAGTTTGGGGGAAAATGCTTGTAGAATTATCTATTCACAGGCTGAGCATGGTGCGGCCTACACCTGTAATCCCAGCACTTTGGGAGGCTATTGCAGGAGGATCACTTGAGGCCAGAAATTTGAAACCAGCATGGGAAACACAGCAAGATCTCATCTCTACAAAAATAAAAATTTGCCAGGTGTGCATGTAGTCCCAGCTATTTGGGAGGCTGAGGTGGGAGGATCGCTTGAGCCCACTGCGCTTCAGCCTGGGTGACAGAGTGAGACCTTGTCTCAAAAAAATAAATAAATAAATAAAACAAGAATAATCTAATCATGAAAGTAACAGACTTTAATCTTAATTCTTTCATTGTGCTTATTAAAGATTGTAGGGAAGAAAAATTTTTTTAAATAGTCTTAATTTTATCACTCATGGAACCCTGCTGACATGAAAACGTATATTGCATGTAAATGGTGAAAGAAAAAAAAATGTATACAAAAGTCTCTGATGTGAAATAGAAATGTCCTCCTCTCTCCTTCCCACATTTAATCACATCCATACATTTCCTCAAAATTAACTACATTTTTAAAAATTTATCTTTCTAGTAAAGCGTTTATACTCACATATATACATTTCTTTATCTTCATCAATGGGATTCCATATTTTTCATATCCAAACACATAGATTTACCTCATTCTGGGTTAATAGCTACAGTATATACCTATAAATTTTAACTATCTCCTGACTAACAGATATTTAATCTGGCTATATTACTATTGTGAATAGTTATGGTAATAGTAATGTTAATATCCTGTACAGCTATCTTGGCATCTTTTGTGAAATATTTAAGATATCTTGTTTCCTCATATATTTGCCAACATTGAATTGCATCAAAACCTTTAAACAGTTGCCAATTTGATAGGTTAAAATGTTATCTATTTATTACTTTTATTCATATTTATTAAAGTGAGATTGAATTTTAATACACTGTTTAACATTTATATTTTTAGTCTGAGAAATAGTTATGTAAATAATTTTCTCACTTTCTTAATTTTTTTTTTACTAACTTCCAGGAGATCTTTGCAAATCAAATTTGCCTTTTGCCTGAAATTAGCCATGTACTTATTTTTCACAATGTATCATCTGTCACTTAACTTCGTCTAGGTTATTTTTATCATATAAAATTAGTACACTATTAAGTAGTAAAACTACCTAAAACTTTTCTTTATAGATTCTTGGTTCCTGTCTCATTCAGAATGGCCTATTCTACTCCAATAAATACATTTATCTTATTTTTGCATAATATATTTATAATTAAATTCTTACAATTAAGGCTTTTTGTCATCTGGGATTTATTTTGTTATATGTGCATATACATATAAACACACAGACACAAACATATACATGCATATTATATGTCTTGTTAGCTTTCTTAATCATCTTTGTAGAATAATCCTTGCATTCCTCACATAAATGAAATGAATCTTTATAATATAAAAAAAGACCTATATTTCTTAAGTCAGGGACAAGACATCAATGCCCAATGTTACAACTGTTGTTTTGCCCTTTTGTAGAAGTAGCTAATGTAACTTGAAAAACTTCAGAAGATATACAAAAATTGTAAATGAAAAGGGAAAATGGTCACTTTTCCCAGATAATTTGACTATAATACTAAAAACAAAATCCATTAAAGTCATTTTTAAATTCATGGCATGAACCTTAACTGGCTATTGTATAATGCTGCATTATACTTGTATATCATTTAATTCAATTTGCTAATACAGGCATTCCTTGTTATCTGAGTCTAGCCCAATCCTGAAAATGAGTTGAATACCAAGTTTTTAAATAACAGGAGTCCTTGTTCTATTATTTTAACTGTAAAAAATAATTCATTCCCAAGCCACTTCAAAATCCCAACCAATTTTTCCTCAGATACTAAGAAAACACCCTTAAACACTTATATAATAATTCACTGAGAATTCCCTTATTGTATGATATATTCAAGACATCAATTATCAATTCAATAAACACATGAAAGGGCATATTTGTAAGTAAAACACATAAAAATCCTGCATAAGAATGCAGTAACAGAACATTAACTATAAATTATATTTTGAGTTGACAAGGGAAAAATAAAGACTTAAGAGATACCATGAAAATTCACCTGAGTTGGTTGCTGGTTAAGGCAGAGAAAACCCTCACCCAACAAAGAAGGCTTAGTCCCTGTGAGATGGGGTTTTCAGGAAAAGCAGCTAGTATGGGATTTTTATAAAGCCAAAACCCTAAACAACTATAAGCCAAATTAGTGGTGGATTTCAATGAAGTTGTATGATTGGTTGAGTCTAGATGGCCCAGGTAAGTCATACACTGCAATCACAATGTAACCATCAGACTGGTTCTCTGAACAGACTAGTTTTCTAAGAAGAGCACCTGTATTCTTCTTGCTGACGTCCTGACTGCTTTCCATCTTGCAGTACCATGTAATTCCAGGCTACGGGCTCTGAACAGTCCTAATTCCAGACTTTCTCACCTTATGTACTCTAATGAATATATTCCGTATTATAAGTGAAAGTTACAATATCATGTTAAGAATACTTAATAAATACAAACAACACTTAGCAAAATAAACTCACAAGGCAAATAAAATGACTACTTGCCAATGAAAGACTATGTGAGTGAAATTTGCAGATGAGAAAATGAAGATGAAAACTTGTAGCTGTTGCTTTTAGCAGGGTTGGCATGTGTGAGAATTATTTGGTAAAAGAATGAAACATTTCATGTCCAAGGCTTGGCCTGGTCTAAGTCCAAAGAACTAGAAGATGGCCTTCAGTTCTTGGCATTTAAAATTCCAGAAGTGGATGGAGATATTATGTGAGGCTAAACACAAAGTAATGGGATCAAAAAAAAAAAAAATGAAACAAAATCCAAATAAACATGTTTAAGCACCACTTGCTTGTGGTTATACAGTGTCTGATAACATGAGATGATATTTGTAACTGCGTGTATTTTGCTACCTTTTGTTGAACTATATACAGAAAAGTATACAGAATATAATTTTATTGCTTAATACATTTCACAAACTAAGCACCTTCAAAAACCAATGTCTAGATCTAGGAAGGAAACCTTACTCACACTCCCATTAAGAAACAGAAACATACCTGCACATCCCCAAGCTAGAAGTACCCCTAGTTAGTGCCTAACCCATCACTAACTCTAAAGAAGGCAAGCCCTATCTGATTTTGTAATTAAAATGAATGCTGCAATTCATTCATATCATGAAGGTTTGCATAGCAATCACTTTTAGAGTGATCTAAGCAAAAATGAAACAAGCTAATTATGTGAAGGCTGTATAAGAACGTTTCAGTCACATGACCAGGCTTCAGACGAGACTCTAGGGTTTGCACATGTTTGGGAAATTAAGGACAAAGAACACAGACCCGGGTGAATTAAGGAGATGAGATAGGAGAGAAATAGAGAGAGGTGTCTAGAGGTCAGGCCACCTAGCACTTTATGGGCCAAGGAAAGACTTCCTGAGATTCATGTTAAGAACTCTGCCTCTGGGCTCATTCTATTATTTCGAGGGGGGTGGTAATGGAGGAGATTTTTTTATGATACTGTCTCTTAAACTTTTTTTCTTAACATATCAATATATTTGGCATACAGAGGAAATTGAAAGCTGATGAAATCACTATGTTATTTTAAAGATTCCTTTTTTCTCTTTCTTTGCCTATGACTTTTTAAAAGATAGGACTTACTGCATTCTCTTTTGTTTTATCTATTCTCATTTTATTTATTTGGGTTTATTTTGTAGATGTAGAGAAACAGAGATAGTGGTCTCAAGCATCATGCCCCCCTCTTACTATGAAGGTCCCAGTTATTTTTTGAATAAGAAATAAATATATGAATCAAAACCATTTAAATCATTATTGCCTCCCTGTGACTTTTTCAATCGTTAATTTCAAAATAAGTTATACAATTGAACATATTTTTCTAAATGCAGACATACCCCTTACTGCTGAAAAAGTCAAAAAAAAAAAAAAAGAATTTTCCAGCCAACAAATGTCGAAGTATGCTGAAACAGAAGTTGAGGTTAACTAGGTTATTTCTTGGGCAAATTTCTACATAAAAACTGAATTAAGGAGAGGAAAAGTGTTGCGATAAGAAAAATGGATGTTGAGAATTGGCATGAAAACACACAAAGCCACTGCAGGCGAGAAGCAGAAGCTGTGTCAAATTTATTTTTATGTTTGTATTTGTTTACATAAATCCAAGGAAAGATAGCGCATCTTTCACTAGAACTCTCAACTTTGTGGTCTGCACAATAATCAACTAGTGTGAAAAGTAGGAAAAATATGTGTGTGTGTAATCAATAAAAACTATATTACTGCAGCGGGTGTTTATAGGAGACAAAAAGACGTGAAGCTCAAACTATCCGTTACTTTCTAAACTTAACAACTCTAATAAGCAACAGGAGAAAGGCAGAGAGTTGGACAGTTTGATGTGCTTATGTTGTAACAATAAAATATAACAGCATTGAGTTTTTACTCTATAAAATATTACAAATATATGCCTGACCACATTACTGCATCAGGTTTCCCTTAACCAATACCTAAGCTCTTCCCAGTCTCTGATCATCTTTCTATACCCAATGCTAGCCTAGATTTAGAGAGAAAGTCAGGAGCTGAATGAAACGTCAAGGAGGCCAAGGCAGCTAGCAATGTCAGGGCAGAGTACAGTAGAGGAGAGGGCCTTACAGAGAGAGCTCTGGAGAGCAACAGAGTACTCCCCCAGGTCTTCCGTTGAGAACTGGTCAGCAGGATTCCTCAGCTGACTGGCTGGTTCTAAAGCACTCTCTTAACCACTGTGAGGTTAACCCACGGAAATACAGAGCACAGCTAAGATCCTTCAACTGCATTTAGATACTCTAGTCCCTCTTTTTATTTCCCGATTGAGTAAGCATTATTATGAATTACTTTATTTTGTTACTAGTTCAGATTTTAAACTTGCCATCTTTTAGAAGAAACCTCCAGCACCTGGTGTTCATCAGAGGGTACTAGAACCAGGAAAATTAGACCTTCTCTTTTTCATCAGTGCTGTGCAATGAATAAAATAGAAATAGAGTATATGGGCAGATCCATCCACACTAGACTAGCCTTTTTTGTCATCTAGTAAAACTCTGTGTCCTCAAATATAGTAAAAATTAGCATAGAATTTCATAGCTACATCATCACTTTATTAATAAATTTAAAAAAACAAATCATTTCCTTCAAATTTTCACGATTGATATCTCTTGTAAATGAAGAGTAAAACCAGATGGTTTTTTTTTTAATTTTAAGGACAATTATATCGAATAATCAGAGAGTCAAAAAAGATTCACAGAAAGAACAATAAACAGATTTGAAAAGATTGGCTTATAGTAACAGTTTTGCCAAATTCTATCATTGGAGTGAGAGTCATAATTTCTCGTTTGAGATTCCTCACTTGTAAAAACACGCTTGCAAAAATAATCTAAAAGATTCAGCATTATAATCTCGAGTTTTAAGCTATCTGAAACAATTTTCTAGAGACAAATCTACCATGTAGTCTCAGAGTTTTCAGTATTTACTTTCACCAGACGCCTTATTTTAAAAATGTTCTTATTTTTTGACCTTTTCCTTCAGATAAATTATATTAGATTAACACAAATCATTTTATTGAAAAATGTCTACAACTACTCTAAACTTAGACATTGATCTAAAGGAAAAAATGAAATTGGAGTCATTTAAGACATTTTACAAACTTACTATTTAGTTTTGTCTTTTTCTCGACTTCTAAATTATCTGACTTTCTGGAAACCAGTCAATTTTGTAAACAAAGGAAGGAAGACTTTTATTATGATTAGGCAGTTATGCCTTCCCCAGGAGGTAACCTCAGAAAACATCTACTTTTGTGAAAGTAAAAGTTCAAAGAGATCTGGATAATTTTCTGATAAACATTCTCTGTATTTCATGTTTTAATCATGATGCAGCTTTTATGCTTGGTAATTATTCAGACAAATCTAATGACAGAATCATGGGTTTGTATAATACAGAGATAAATAAAAGTTTTCACAGATTAGCCCATGAACTCCCCAACAGGAAAATATTCAGATTTGCTCCACCCTATCAAAATGCATGCAGGCATCATCAACTCTTCCAGCCTATGCAAGCCATGAATATTCCAGCATGGAGATTTAAAGCCCTCCTCTCCCTCAGTAGCCTATTTACCACACAATCACATATATGTGAACAATAATATAATCTCTTAAACTCTATCCCATCAATATCTTTAAACACTTTGAATCTAAGATTAGAAAGTCCTGAGATTTTCACTTACAGTGAAAATGTCTTCTTACTAAATAACACAAATCCATCTACTTTTAGAGGATTTAAAAAAAAAGTTTGCAGTTTTATTAAGAGATTTCTACTATATTCTTTTAAAATTTCTATTTTCTTCTTTCATTATTTAGCTGTTTCTTCCCTAAAATTCCTTCCCATTGACAATTTCTTTCTTAAAATATCAACGTAAGAATGTACGCATAGAGTAAGAGGGTAAACCAATCCATGTCTGGGGAACCAAACTCTGTTCATTCATTTACATCTGGAGGGCAAACTTCCCTCAGGCCAAAGGCACAAACCTTGGGTGAGACCTTAACACCTTCCTACTCCCTTCACCTGGCATGCCTTCTCTTGCCACCACTGCTGGTAGTGAGGCCAACAGGCCTCAATTTTGGACCTGAAGTTGGAAGGAGCCTCTGCTAACTTTTTGAAGTGTGAGGCAGATATAATATCAACAATCTGTGGGACACTATTGAAGAATGCAATACTGTAAATGACAATTAAACACTCAACTTAGCCTGCAAATATCCATCTAGCTAATAGTGGTACTTAAAGGTGAGAACATAACACATTTAAATAGGCTTTACTTCTACTGAGTAGTAACATGAATTTCAAGCTCTGGCAGGCTTGGTTTCAAATAAGGATTCTTTCTGGTTTTCTGACTTCAGGCAAGACACTAAATATCTGTAAGTCTTAGCTCCTAATTTATGAAATGAGTGTAACAACTGTATACTCCTCATTGGGAGGGATAAATGAGATAATGTATGTTGAACGTAAAATATTTAGCATAACTTCTCAGAAAATGCTAGTTATTAGTATCACTATTTATAGATACATGAAGTTCAGTTCATGAAGTCAGATAGCGTCTCCCCAGTAGTAAATAGGACACAGAGCGTTACACATGGTATGTGCTTCATAGGTACGTGCTGAATTTAAATGACTGTATTCTAATCACTCTTTC
This sequence comes from Hylobates moloch, assembly GCF_009828535.3. Classification (NCBI taxonomy): domain Eukaryota; kingdom Metazoa; phylum Chordata; class Mammalia; order Primates; family Hylobatidae; genus Hylobates; species Hylobates moloch. Next base: position 30,797,297 of record NW_026652281.1, read on the forward strand.
TTATTGTCATGAAAATTCTATTTCATATTCAAAATAAACTTACAAATGAAACTCTGATTTCCAATTTATGAATACGCTGTAGACTATGGTATTTTCATGTTTCCTTAATATTCTGATAGGACATCAACATTACAAAATAATATCTATGCATGCATAAGTCCCTTCAACCACACACTTGTTTTGTTACAAGATCAATCAGTGGTATCAAGAATATAAGTTTGGTGTTTCACGTGAAGAAGGTATAGTAACATTAAAAAGCAAGAAATAAAGAATGGGTAGAAAGAAATACTTCTCTGCGTAAAGCTGAATTAGTGCCTGTAACTAGTTCCCAAAATAAATTATTGAAGCAAACAGTTTAGTGTGATTCCAAAAAGCATTAGGCTTAATGAGGCAAAAGTTTGAAAGCAGCTTGCGAATTTATACCTATGGATTTTTCAAAGGAAAATAAGATTTGCCTATGAAAGTGTTTATTTTGGCAGGCAAAGAAAACAATGGTGAAAAATTATGGGTTTGTCTCAAAAGCTAAGTTGATTTTGCCTTTTTAAACTGGCTTCAATTAGTTCCATATTTTAAATTTCGTACTGGAAACAAGCTGAGACATTGGTGGACAGAAATAGAAATGGCCACTGCTCTGTAAGCAAAGAACCAGAAATTTCGAATAAATTCTGAGATGATATAAATCTCAGAATTCTCAAATGAATAAATTCTCACCTATTTTGAAAAGAAAGAATTAAAAAAACAGCAGGCAAATAAACCAATGTTTATATATGCTACACAAAGGAACATTCAAATGAGGTCAGATTCAGCCCAGTGCCTTCTACAGGACAATGAGCTCCACAGCGATGGTTGGTAACTGGCTACTGGCAAGAATCACTACCTTTTGGTGTGCTTAACACAAAGAGTTGGGCATCATATTATGTATTTTGTATACATTATTATATTAATTTTTACAAATGTAAGAGTCAACTGTCCGCCCTTTTTTATTTCTTACCAGATGAGGAAGCTAAAATTTAAAGTCAAATTATCTAATGCCATACAGCTACCAGAGAAAAGCAAAAATAAAACTAAGTAGTCTGACCTCAAAGACTATTCATTTTATGACTTTTAAGACCCTACAGAGCAATCATGAAAGAAACATATCTTTTGGTATACTTTTATTGTTAACAATTTCCTTTTACATTATTTTTAGAGTATGAATCCTATTGTGGATGACAAATTAATATAAAAACTTTCTAAATACATATGAGTTTAATATATAATGGTGACAAAAAATCTTATCTGTGTACCTAAATATAAGCCCACTGCCAATTTCTTTCCCAGTATATTATTTCATGTTCTTCAGAAATAATATACTGAAGATAGAATATTAAAGGTCAAAGAAATGACCTGAGAGTGTCAACCTTCTGATTTTTAGCCCTGGTGACTGATTTGTTTGTTATTATTATCAAACTTTCAGAAGAAAAACGAAATTTCTTTTTGCCAATGTTGTCTTCTCCCTCATGATACTGTGAAGTTATCTACACAAGGGAATTAATGGGAAATTAGCTTTAATAACTACAATAGAATCTGCCTTTCACTAGGCACTCACTGTGTATCAGGGACTTTATGTATATTATCTCACATACTCATAATAACTTTACATATTAAGTAATTTGCCTAAATATATACATCCAAGGTGTCTGATTTAAAAAATAAAACCAGATCTGTGAGACTTCAAAATCGAGTGTCTACCATTATCCCAAATTACTTCTTACATACCAGTTAGAGTTGATTTTCTGCTTCTAAACTGACATTATGTGTATTAGACAAATGGAAATAACAAGATTTATTTAAACACAAGAACCAACAGAACATATTAAAATCAAAAGTATGAGCTTCACAAAGCCCAAATATTATTATTACCATCATTTTAGTGCTAAATAAAATGTTAAACTTTGGTATTAATATTAATAAAATATTCAGCATGATTTATATAGTGTTCAAGACTGTGAGTTCAAATTGAGCTTTTCTATTACTCCAGCAACAACCATAAAGCAGGTAACAACCACTATTTTACAATAAAGTCTAAAAATTATTAATAATTCTTGTATGACTATGTCAAGTTGGTTAAGGAGTAGAGCCCAAACATAAACTTAAGTATTATCAGATTCACTGGTTGAAATAATCATGCTTTGTGATTCTTCGTAAAATACATTAGTAGACTTTATGCAACATTAATGAACAATTTCAGTGTGAGCTTTAGATCCAATAGATCTTGGTTCTAACTTTGGTTGTGGTATTTTATAGAAAAATTAATGTGGGAAAATCATTTAATCTTTCTGGGACTGTTTCCTCATCTGTAAATGGAATGTTAATAACAACTATGAAATAGGGCTGTTTTGAGGAGTAATCACAAAAGAACCCTAGAATGGTTTTTGAGAATACGTAAATTTTTCATCGCTAGTTTCTCTATTTCAACATTTATAACAGACATTTTTTTGGTGGAAAACAAAAGCGTTTTCTATAGTTTAGATTACTATTAACTACAAGATACAAACAAAGTAAAAGTAACCTTTTAATGCACTAGTTGTTCCTTAACTCTTAAAATCTTTTCACTTTTCATTTATTTTCAATTTTCCTTCCGGCTCTCATGAATTTGGATTAATTGTAATAATTTCTGTTCTCATTATTACCATTAGAAACACAACACGTTGTGTCTAAGTCAGTAATTTTTATTCTTCAGATGTGACCGAGAGTCACGATCCTGGATTTAGAAGGCAGCATAACCGTTTTCAGATGGTGCTCATGCTGCAGCTTCCATGGCTTCCATATTTACTCCTTTGTCTTGATAAGAGTGGAAAATTGATTTTTATTATAGAGCTTAATAGATATAACATTGAGGTTACATGGAAAGTCAATTTATATAGTAGCTAAGAGTTATTTAATCTCGGCCTTTTGACACATCATTGAGTAGGAAGAGGCCTACAGCCACAGATTATCCTGACTTGATTTCTTGTATTTTCACTAGTCTTTGTTCCATATCCACCAGCTGATTATGACATGCTCAGAAACCACAATTTAGACATGACACTTTTCTATGTAAAAACCTTCAGGTCTCCCCATTTCCATTAGAAGAAAAGTACAAGTAAAGTCTCTTATGATCTAACCGTAAAGTACTTTTATTCCAGCATTGTCAAATACACAACTTATATGGAGGCCAGATTTGAATGTTGCCATTACCAGAGCTTGCCTAGGATTTATTTTTAATCCTATCTGATAAGCCCCTTCCTCCTTTCATATTAAAATTCTCTTTAATTTTCCTGGCAAAGATTAACTGTTACTTTCTTTAAGGAAAGTCCACTGATAATTTTTCCCTTCCCCTAATACCAGCAATACTTCATTTATAATGTTTATCTCATACATTTATCTCACACATTGGACGGTATATGTGAGAAGCATTATATGCTGTTCTAAGTTATGAGTTCCTTGGAAGCTTAACTTTGCTTTATCTATTTCTATGGCTACCTCAATGCCAAATATAGTAATTATTTAATAACTGTTAAAGCATTATCCAGTTATCTAGACTATAAAAAAGAAAAAACCCTGGGAGAGAAAGATAGCTACAATTACCTCCTCAGAAAAGCAAATACCAATGTCCATTATAGAGGGGTAAGAAAAAAACAAGATTTTGTTCATTATGGTCTTTAGATTCATTCGGGCACGTGAACACAAATGCTTTTTCCAGCAGTGCACGATTAACCCAGAAGCCAGAGTGGCATCCTGGCAGCAAAAGCATTCCGTTTTTTATAACCCACTTTTCTATCTTCTCACGCATGCTTCATTTTGTTCAACATTCTTGTCAGCAAAGATCATCAATGCACAGACTGAAATTGAAGTTGAAGCCCATTCTGTATTTTTTTCACCTCTCCATCTTATTCAAAAATAATTCAGTGGAAGGGGCATCACTTATACCTTTGAGGTTACAGATGTATCACTACTGCAACAAAAGCTAAGGACAAATATACAGAGGCTAGCACAGCAAGTCACTGCTATTGCATCATCTTGAAGGAAAATCTGGGGTTTCTAGGTAACAATGTGTATGATTACCCTTTCACAATTTTTTGTTTGTTCATTTTTTTACCTTCATATGGTAGTTTACATTGTCGATTTCTCAAAAGCATTTGAGACATTTGTAGTTAAAAAAGAAAAAAATCAGTTATAGTGGACAATGGTGAGAGTGGCAAGAGGAAGCAGAATGTGTACCAGGAGATTAAAAAACCCCATTTCTCTGTATTTAGCTAATCTGAACCCTTAGACTGTAAAATATAGGATTTTCCTTAGATTATTTCTAAAGTCTAGATTTAAACAAATTAAATTCTCTAATGATGGTTTCTGTATCTTTATCACAACACATTATTGCTCAACTGGGAAGAAATAAAAAAATAAAATGATAACTTCAGAAATGTCTACTGATTATAAGGGACTATTATAAGAGCTTTTTGTATATTTACTCATGTAAACCTCACAACAACCCTATTAGGTAAGTTCATTGTTATTCCATTTCACAGATTCAAAAACTGAAGTACAGTGTAATTTATCCAGGTTCACATTTGGGCAAGGGTTAGGATACAAAATGTGACTCCATAGTAGAAAGTGCTCCAAAGCTTTGCTACTAAAAGTGTGGCTCACAGTCTAGAAGCATCAGCATCAAAGGGGAGCTTGTTAGCAACGAAGCTTCTCTGGTTTACATTTACCACAGTTTCTTTATCCACTCTTTGGTTGATGGGCACCTAGGTTGGTTCCGTATCTTTGCAATTATGAATTGCACTGCTATAAACATGCATGTGCATGTCTTTTGCATATAAGGACTTCTTTTCCTTTGGGTAGATACCCAGTAATGAGATTGCTGGATTCAATGGTAGTTCTACTTTTAGCTCTTTAAGGATTCTACATACTGTTTTCCATAGTGGTTGTGCTAGTTTACATTCCCACTAGCAGTGTAGAAGTGTTCGCTTTTCCCAACATCCCTGCCAACATCTATTGGTTTTTGACTATTTAATTATACTACTCAGCCCTAAAAAGGAATGAAATAATGTCTTTTGCAGCAACTTAGATGGAGCCAGAGTCCATTATTCTAAGTGAACTCAGAACTAAGTGGATTGAATTCCTAACTCAGGAATGGAAAACTAAATAGTGTATGTTCTCACTTATAAGTGGGAGCTAAGCTATGAGGACACAAAAGCATAAGAATGATATACTGGACTGTGGGGATTTGGGGGGAGAGATTGATAGGCGGGTGAGGGATAAAATAGTACATTTTAGGTACAACGTACACTGCTTGGGTGATGGGTGCACCATAATCTCAAAAATCACCACTGAAGAATTTATCCATGTAACCAAAAACCATTTGTACCTCAAAACATATTGAAATAGAAATAAAAAAGAAAAAGAAATAAAGATTCTAAACCCCTGTCCCTTCAGATCTACTCTCCAAGTAATTCACAGATATATTAAAGTTTGAGAAGCACTGGTAAAGCACCAAACTTCATTGCCTTGACCCTCCATATTTTACTGCCTTCTAACAAACATTCAAAGAACATGCACCAGAAAAAAGGCTTCGTGTTTTATTTTTTTATTTTTATTTATTTTATTTGAGATGGGGTCTCGCTCTGTCACCCAGGCTGGAGTGCAGTGGCGCCATCTCGGCTCACTGCAAGCTCCGCCTCCCGGGTTCATGCCATTCTCCTGCCTCAGCCTCCCGAGTAGCTGGGACTACAGGTGCCCACCACCACACCTGGCTAATTTTTTGTATTTTTAGTAGAGATGGGGTTTCACCGTGTTAGCCAGGATGATCTCGATCTCCTGACCTCGTGATCCACCTGCCTTGGCATCCCAAAGTGCTGGGATTACAGGCATGAGCCACCACGCCCAGCCAAGGCTTTGTGTTTTATAGTCACCTTGAAATGATATGTTTCTCCAAATTCAAGATGACTCTTCATATTGCATTAAATAATGATGACAAATAATGATGGAAGTAATTTCCTGACCCTACTCAGTGATAGTTGCAGAGTGATATTTTTCAGATTTGTTTTGATTAGAGCTATCTTCAGTAATTCAAATTAAAAATCAATATTACAACAAATTTTCTCCATTTATTGATATGAGCTGGCATCAATGTTTTCTGCATAAATTAGTAAATAACATTTTGTTTTTTATAAGATAGAATTCATTTTACACCTAAGGTTTAATAAGAAAAAAATCGGTTTTCCTCATTTTTCTGAATTTGAATTAAAATATCACTTAAGTCTCTACTGAATGAAATATCGGAAATAAAATGCACACACCTAATCTATTACTATTAAACAGCTACTGAAAACTTCATTTAGTTTATTATCTAACTTCTTCAAAAACAGTGGTAACTCTTGCAAAAATACAATGGTTTATTAAAGGGAATCATATTTTGATTATGTGAGTTTATTTCTTGAAACTTATTATTTTCAGTTACCAATTCAGATAAACTTAGCAATAGATCAGAAATATCTCCATATATATAATGAGAGCCATAAAATAGGTCTTTATTAAATTTCTTCTGAGAACTTAAAATCTATATTCAGCATCTTTAAAAAGAGGATCATATCAAGCAATGGAGACTCATCTCTAAAATAGCTGCTGTACAAAGCATTTAAATCAGGCTAACTCCCTCATAAGACAACATTTTAACATCTAAATATGTTTTATAAAGATTACTTTCTCATTAAGGTAAATTTTGTTGAAATTTTCCATTTAGTCTTTGACATATACCCTAAAATAAACTTATTCATACTTTTAATGAATCTATTTATACCTGCTTTCATGTGATTATCACTATGGATAGTATTTATACTTACTGAGGCTGAAGCAGTAGGATCACTTGAACCCAGGAGCTTGACGCTGCAGTGAGCTATGATCATGCCACTACACTGTAGGCTGGGTGAAAGAGTGAGAGGCCATCTCTAAAAAAACAAACAAACATGGCCAGGTGCGGTGGCTCACAACTGTAATCCCAGCACTTTGGGAGGCTGAGGCAGGTGGATCATCCTCAGGTCAGGAGTTCGAGACCAGCCTGACCAACATGGTGAAACCCCATCTCTACTAAATACAAAAAAATTAGCTGGGCGCAGTGGCGCATGCCTGTAATTTCAGCTACTTGGGAGGCTGAGGCAGGAGAATAACTTGAACCCAGGAGGCAGAGGTTGTAGTGAGCCAAGATTACGCTACTGCACTCCAGCCTGGGCAACAAGAGTGAAACTCTGTCTCAAGAAATAATAATAATAAAATAAATAAATGAATAAAAATAAATTTATATACTTTTAGTTATATATTTTTTATTATTAATCATGAAAAGTTATACTGTTAATATTTTCCAAGGAAAATTTGTCTAATGAACAACTTGGAGTTCGTATGATATTTATTACTAAAAGTTGCCTTGTGTCAACTACTTTAACAAACCTGAATGATGTGGAAACTTATTTTGGAAGAAAGTTATTCAGAACACATAAAAACAACATATTCAAATGTACAGCAGTCACAAGCCCAAGCATTATCTTTAAATATATTTGATGTGTTTTACTCTTCTTGAATATTTCAGCATGGAAGCTGCACAAATGTATTGAAAAAAAAAACAAAAAAAAAAACCTAAGAACCTAAAATTAAAGTGCTCTTAAGGTGAAAGAGAGAATTCTATTGAGCTTTAAAAGAAGAATGAACTTCATGTTATTTTTCAAAGATATTCTTGACTGAATGAGTAGGGTGCTAATTTCCTGGTGCAGGTGAAAGAATATTGAGTGGTAAATCTTCTTTAGCCATTAACTTCTATGGCCTTCGACAGTATTTCTTACCAAAGTTCTCTCTTGGAACTCCTTATCTGAAAACGATATTGGCAAAACTAAACGCTATCCTCTAAAGCATCTATGGATTTTTGAATAACTCCAGGTTGTTAAAATGGATAATTAATATAAATAAATTTGAGATTAAGGAAAAACAACTCAATTTCTAAAATTGGTTAAGGACATGAACAGGCAATTCACACACACACACACACACCCTTACACATACCTTAAAATAACGAATATGATTTTGTAAACATACCCTAAATTACTTATAACTAAGAAACTACACCTTAAAAAATTGTAACAATAACTTTTACCTCAGTTTAGAAAATATTAGAAAGCTTACTATAGCTAGTGTTGGTAAGTATTGGTAGAAATAAAAATATCCATATGTTTTTGATGGGAGTGTAAATTGGTACTGTCTTTGTGAAAAAAATATTTTAGTGTTATCTACTAAAATATTAAATGCACATGTCCTTAATCCAGCAATTTTATTTCCATTAACACACTCTACAAGAGATTGAAAACATACTTAATATTATATGTATAAATCACCAATGGCTGTTACCAATATTAAAAAGCTGGAATGAATGAGATAAATCTAAGTATAATGATATATAAAAATTTATTCAAGACATTAAACAGAAAAGTCAACGTATATCAAATAGAATGATTTCATTCCTATTAAAATTACTATTAAGCTTTATAAATGTATATCTATATATAGGTAGATAAAGATAGAAATAGATGCTCTTGACCCTGAACAACACAAGTTTGAAGTGTATGTGTCCATTTATCCTGGAATTTACTTCGGCCTCTGCTACCCTGAGACAGCAAGACCAATCCCTTGTCAGCGTATTCAGTGTGAAGATGGTGAGGATGAAGACCTACATGGTGATCCACCTCCACTTAAAAAATAGTAAATATATTCTTTCTCATAATTTTCTTAGTAACATTTTATTTTCTCTAGCTTACTTTATTGTAAGAATACAACTTCTAGTAAATATAACACATGAAATACATGTTAACAGACTGTTGATATAGGCTTCTGGGCAACAGTAGGGTATTCATAGTTATGTTTCTGGGGAGTCAAAAGTTATATAGATTTTCAACTGCATGGGGAGGGGGCTGTGTGTTTATGTAACTCTAAATCCCATGTTTTTCAAGAGTGTCAACTGTACATACTTGATTATGTTTATAAAGTTTATTGAAAAAAACAAAATAAATTTAAAAGTGCTTACATTCGAGAGTAGGACTGCTGGAGTCAGACAGCAGAGGACTTTGTTTCTTGCTCTATACCACTCTTTGCTTGATTTGATTTGATTTTTTTGAAATATCCATATGGGGTATAAGAAAAACATGATAGAATAGTGATAAGTTTTATAAAATTTATGTGCACCCATAAACCCTTTCCCAACTTCCCTTATTAAAATCCTTTAATGATGCTGCAGTGCCATCAAGATAAAGACCTTGGAAATTAGTTTAAAAGAAGATGAATAATTCAATAGAAACTAAAGGGAACGATGCACATGAACAGGCAGTTACTGAAATAAATATACAAATAGATAATAAATGCAAAAATAGTTTTCAGTCACTCTGTTACCCCCAAAATAAAGTTAAATGAAAGAACAGCAGCATGCCTTGCCATGATCTTCAAGGCACGTTTTCAAAGTCACCTGTGTGTTACCTCCATCATCATCACATCAGGGTTCATGCAGCCGGTTATTTGTCTTCCTTGACTACACATGGTGCATCTTTGAGGTCATAGACCATATGTTTGTTTTTGTTTTTGTTTTTCTAACCCTGGAACCTCTTATAGATTCCTTGCACATAGCAGGACAGTTAATAAATTATTTCTGAATCAATGATTTTTTTAAATAAATTGCATAAAATGAATGGCAAAAGGAAAGATGCTCTTTATTTTGGAAAATGTTATTGAGAGGAAAACGATTCACAATTATGTCAAATTCTGATGTATTTCGTGTTTTAGGAAGCCAAAAATTATTGCTCCTTGTTCAGTGTCCACAAATTCTTAAGTTATATCCATAATTAAATAATGGTATATAATGTGTACCTTTCTTCCTCCATTATATTGTGAGATACTTAATAGCTAGGTCTTGTTTCTATATCCGCAATGACTGGTAAGACAACCATTAAATAAGAGACATTTATTTATATTTGCTGATAATACGGAAGTTGTTAGGAAATAATTTTTAGGCAGCTAGAAAGGGTGAAAGTTCTCCATGCAATTTTCCTTTAGTAAAAAGCAGCCCCTAAACCATTTCTTCTCTTACAGAAAGCAGCCTGATAAGTTAGGCATAGATATGCAAACTAGAAGCTTTTATATGTAAATACCGGCAGCTGTTACCTGGAAGCCACATATATTCAATATGGTGTCTCCTGTGCTCTTTTCCTTGTCGCTACTTGTACCAGGTGTCATGGTAGCCTCCAGATAAACCCACATGTACAGGCCTCATGGCGACCAGCCAGGTGGAGGCTACATTCCCATAATAAAAGACTAGGGTGGGAGGGCCAGTCTTTTGCTGGCTATGTAAATGACACACCTGGTGGATCCAATCCCCTGAGCCCTACGTAAATCAATCACCTCCTCCTCAAGCCCCTGTACAAAATCGATTGCCTTCCACCACAAACTAGAGACCCTCTTTTGGGTGACCCACTTTCTCAATATGAGGAAGCCTTTTTCTCTCTCTTTTTCTATTAAACTTTCTGCTCCTAAAACGCACTCCCATGTGCATCAATGTCCGGAATTCTTTCTCAGCTGAGACCAAAAACCAGGGTATATACCCTAGACAACAGAGCCGTTTCACTAAGTTGAACAGAAGTATACAAAAGCTTCTCCTAAATTCAAAAAGGCCAACAAAAGTATTAACTGACCATTCATTCACTCAATGTTTCAATAGCATAGTAATTACTTTGGTTACTTTAAGGTATTATTCTTAAGACAAGGCACTTAAGGTATATTAATCATATATGCAGTCTGTGATATTTCAGATAATAAAAATATATTTTTCATTTTATGTAACTTAGAGAATAATTTTACTTTTTAATAACTAGAAGTTTATAGCTATTGAGTCCTTAATAACATGATTAGGTGAGAATAATAACTTGATTACAAATTTTTAATGTCACGAACTTCATATTTCGTGTTGCTCTATGGAAGACCAAGTATTTTTGCCAATTCATTTCATAATTTGATTTCAACTAACGTATAAATCTAAAAAGGGCTAGTGGACCCAGCAATAATAGCAAAGATTCATGCAGCTATCATCAGTGGACTGGTATTTCTAAGCACTTGATACCTCTTGACTTTTTTGGGGGGTAGGGAGTCTCACTCTGTCACCCAGGTTGGAGTACACTGGCACAATCTTGGCTCACTGCAACCTCACCTCCCGGTTCAAACGATTGGCCTCTTGAGTAGCTGGGACTTCAGGCACATGCCATCACACTGGCTGATTTCACCATGTTGGCCAGGATGGTCTCGAACTCCTGACCTGAAGTGATAAACCCACCTCAGCTTCTCAAAGTGCTGGGATTACAGGTGTGAGCCCTTGTGTCTGGCCCCTATTGACTTTTATCATCCCAATTTTATAAATGGAGAACTGAATCGCAAAGAAGTTCAATAACTAGCTAAAGTTTATAGAGCTAAATGGCAGAATCCAAATTCGAATCTAGGAACTTTGACTCTGGAGTCCATATTCTTATTCACTGCACAAGATTTTCTCCTTAAAAGCCTAGGTAGCAAAGAGTTCTTATAATGTCACGAATATGTAGTATGTGACATTATGCAGTGTTTTAAGTTGTCCACGTTTAGACAGGTTGTCAGTGCACACAACACACACACACACACACACACACACACACACACAGACACACAGACAAACATAGTATGTCAGGAGACGCATCAGTTTTTTTTTCCCCCATGGCATCGTCATCATATACCCACATACAATTCTGCTGAATATTAAAATCAAGACAGTACGCTAGGCTACAGAGTATAATAAACATGCCCACTACTGCTTCTTGTTTGGTCATTGGCATCAATCACTTAGAAACTTGTTAGCAATGAAGAATATGAGGTCCAACCCCAAACCACCCGAATCAGAATTTTTATTCAAACAAAATCCTCAGTGTTGGGACACAGTTCTCCATGGGTATCTCATACTTCATGTCTTCTGAAAGAAGGCATTGACAGCTTTTGTTTTCAAGGATGTTGGTATAGCAAATGGTCTCAAAATAAAGACATGGTATCTCACTGCAAAGCAGAGGATAGATTCGTTTGCTGACCAAGGTAATAAAAATAATGTTTCCCATTGAAGGAAAGGCAGAAAGGAGCTGTATGCCACTTGTTTAAAGATCGGACTTTCCTACATTTGAAGTTCCTCAACAGTGATACAAACCCACTGCATATTCAGCATGTACTTGAGGAGTAAGGGGAAGCAATGGTAACGTAAGCCTCATTCTGCCTTCTGTGTCATGAGTAACAGGTTATCTCTGGACCACAAACTTCATGTGTTCTGCCAAAATACATGAAACTGTGGCAGGCTAACTTAGTTTGCAAGTAAGGGAAAATCTCAATCTCCACTCTTGTTGACAACCGGTGATTTGTATTCACATTAAAGTTTGAGAACCCCTCAAGCTACTTCATTTCAAACGAGCAAATAAATAAGCATGAGAGAGACATACTTAAATGCAAACCTATATAGGCACTGTTTTCAAAAAGTGCTCCACATGTTCGGAATTGCTGACACAAGAAGTAGGTAGGAATACAGTTGGATAGTCAGTTCTGCCAAAAGAAAAGTCAGTTCTTCCAAAATAAAAATGTTTTGGGGGAAAAGAAAAAAAAGAAAACCTACTACTTCAACTTGTCCACCACAAGCATAAATTCACAACTTAAAAAAATATAATTTATTGGATTTGGCGTTCTAGGTACATGGTCTGAAGTTAGAATCGTGCCTTAAGAACCATTCATGTACAATACCCACTCCCCATTCAATGGCAGAAACATGATAGCCATGTACACTTACCTGTGTACAGCTTTTCATTAAGGAAAGATTTTGGACTGACGAAAAGATGCAAAAGAAAAATACATTTATTTTCAAAGCAAATTATTTAATTTTGTGACAAAACACTAATGCCAGTTGTGGCTTGTCTGAAAGAATTCAGACGTCAAAATGCAATGTGATATCATACCCCAAGAACAATCATTTGATTAAGATGTTTTTATAAGTCTTATTCTCTTCTTCTACCATCATGTTTCTGCTTTGTAATTATAAGTCCATTTGGTGTTTCATATCTGGCCTCTTAATTACAACAACTCTCATAAAAAATAGTTCTTAACATTTCATTTTCTAGAGTTTATATGCTATAAATAGCACTGATATTGAGTATGACACAGAATTCAATATAAAATATTTGCCTTAAATTAAAAATATTACCTATTTTGCACTTGTATGGTGGTTCTCAATTTTGGCTGCATGTTTAAAATACCTGGGAAGTTTTTAAAAAGCCTGATGATGCCCAGACCACACCCAGATCAATTACCTCAGAATTTCATGCGGTCCAAGCATGAGAACGTTTTTTACTCTTCTCATTGATTCCAACATGCAGCTCAATGAAAGCCACTACAGTAGGATGTCATCTTCAGGAGGCAAGGTTTTTTGTTTTTTTTTCTAATAAGATCCAAATTCCTATAACAGTGCTTAGCACTCAATAAATATTTGTGGATACAAATACTGTAATTTAAAAATGTATTTGTTACTTTAGAATCTTCTTGAGCCATTTATTTCCAACATTAGGCGGTCATATTTTGGGGAAATAAATAGAGATAGAAAATACCTGGGACCATTTCAATAGTACAAACAAAAGGATTTTATGAAGCTTTGAACTTGGTCAAAATGTGTGTCAATTTGTAGACAAAAATCTGCTATGAAATTAAAGTAGAAAAGTATAGGACACACTTTTATTTAAATCAATTCAATGACTTCAAGGAAGATAAATGATCCCTATACAACTAAGTGAATAAAGTCTGATAACCACTCATTGTAAGTATACGCAACAACTGAATAAACTTTGTAATGTCCTCTGTCCCTGCCTCATGTTTATGTCTCGCATTATTTTGACATGTTTCTCACTTCTGTTGGTTTGCTGTTTTTTATGTGCTTCTACGGTATTTTACATTTATTTTGGAATAAATGATGAAAGAATAGAACTGAAACTGATAGACGAAAAAATTATTGCCGGGTGTGGTGGCTCACGCTTGTAAGCCCAGCACTTTGGGAGGCGGAGGCGGGCAGATCACGAGGTCAGGAGATCGAGACCACGGTGAAACCCCGTCTCTACTAAAAATACAAAAAATTAGCCGGGCGTGGTGGCGGGCGCCTGTAGTCCCAGCTACTCGGAGAGGCTGAGGCAGGAGAATGGCGTGAACCCGGGAGGCGGAGCTTGCAGTGAGCCGAGATTGCGCCACTGCACTCCAGCCTGGGCGACAGAATAAGGCTCCCTCTCAAAAAAAAAAAAAACAAAAAAAAAAAGAATAAAAAAGAAAAAATTATTTAAATTTGGAGGAAGAATTTAACAAACAGATTATTAACCTTTGGTTTATAATACATTTAGTACAACTCTTAATGCTATTTTTTCCAAATTTCATCTTTCCTAATTTCAAACTAATGTGTTCTTTATCCTGCATCCTTTGGTGTGCTTTCCCCCCACAGATTCTTAAGCCAGAGCAAAGACATTTTAGAAAGAGGAACCAATCAACGTAAGGCAGGCTAGGAGACCAGACCTCCCTTTAGGGATGCTATAGATGGGATGTCCACATGGCTGAGAAGTTGGAATATTCACTTCTGATGTCCCTTTTAAGTAATAGATGTGGTGATTCTCCTGATACCTTTTTACTTCCCTAGGTTATATACGGATATAATTCCTAGAAAAAGAAAGAATTGTCTAAAGGTCTGTGTGCCACGTGACTGAAGTAAACCAGGTACATCTATCAGTTTGTAGATGAATACTTCAGCTACCTCAAAAAGTGACTGGGATGTAGGAGCTAAAAGAAATTGGATCTCATGAGGTAGAGACTAGCATGGTGGTTACCAGAAGCTGAGAAGTGAGGGGCAGGAAGAAGAGAAGTTGGCTAATGGTTACAGAAACATAATAGGTTAGAAGGAACAAGTTCTAATATCTAATAGTACGTTAGAAAAACTTAACAAAAACTTACTCTATATCCAAAATAGCTAGGAGAATTGTGATATCCCCAACACAAAGAAAAGGTAAATGTTTGAAGTGATGGATATTGCAATTACTCTGATTTGATCATTACACATTGCATACATGTATCAAAATATCACAAGTATGCCAAAAATATGTACAACTAGGATTCATCTATAAGCATAAAACTAAATAAAAAATGTGAGTGGGAATGAAAAATGCTTGCTCAAGAGGCTGAAACTTAACACTACTAAAATTCATATGTACAGTCTGAAATAATGTATTTTAACATTCAAGGCCAGCAGTGAGAGTTGTTTTAATAGAAATAAAAACCAGGTGCATTTCAATTATAAGAAATGAGGCCACCTGCCGCTACACTCACCAGTTCCCTTTTCTGGGCTGAATAATCCCCACCTGCTGAGCTAATTCTAAATTAGATCTCAAAATAGATTTTGTTGTTGTTGTTCTGAAGAATCCAGACCAGGAGATCAGGATGCTGTGTAACAACAGTGGCTGTGGCCTCATGTTAGCTTTGAGCCTAAGTTCTGTGGCTCAGTTCTTCCCTCAAAAATAAGACCACGTAACTCCTCCTAGCACTTTGTCTTATTCCTGCGGTTCTTCTATACCTAGAATACTATCCACGGGCAAAAGCCTTCCTACCCAAGCTCAACCCGATTGGCCTCCTGCTTGCCAGTTTCACCTCATAGTGTTTACAAATATATCATTTGTAACATTACAAGGTAAGAATTTGTGAATTACATTAAATTTTACATATAATTTAATTTAATTATGTATAATTTGCATAATTATGTATAATTTATATAATTATGTATAATTTATATATGTATATTATGTATAATTTATA